>NW_027052011.1:0-48332 GCF_036321145.2 Pelmatolapia mariae
CCAAATGAACCGCGCATGAGCGAAGCCGCTGCTCCCGCACTGACTGTAACACAGTCAGTTCTTCTTTTTCTGTTATGCTGTTTTGTGGATCACAAGGTTTAAAACTACTTATAAACACACACACACACAGTAACTCCACCAGAGTGACTATTTCAGGTCACTTTTGCCGGTCCAGGCCCGGATAAAGGAGCAGGGTTGGAATTGTGACATTAAAAAACAATAATTGCTAAAAGAAATTTAATTTGTAGTTCTAAATAAATTCTAAATGCATTTAGGACGTTTTTTTTTTAACTCACTTTATGTCTCTTCCACGATGTTATTGTCTCTCCAACAACATAGGCTAGGATTACATTAGCATAACAAATTATGCAAATTAGGTGATGACGTCATTTAGCGACTTCTAGCGACTTTTAGGACAGCCAATAGCGATTTTCCTTACTGAGGAGTTGGCAACACTGCTTGCACATATTTATTACAGATGCATTGAAACTAATCGAGATATTTAATGTCAATTTGTGGCTGTGATTAATCACTTTACTGGAAACTTTATTAACTAGTAACTTCATCAATCATGACAGAAGCTAATATTTTTTTTTTTTTTTTTTCTTTCCCCTGTCCCGTTTGGATCTTTAGCCATCAGAATTGTTGTCTTAAGGCCAAGAGAGATGCCAAGCGGATTTACTTTACCAAGTGGATCATCATGGCCTTGCCATATTGGTCCATTTGATTGACCTTTATTATAATTATGTATTTATTTTATTTTCGGTTGTTACAGTCGGGACAGACATGACTGGGGGATAGGACAGGGAAAAAGAAAGAAAGAAAGAGAGGGAGAGAAAGAATAATAGAGGGGAGAAGAGATGGTGAGAAAGAAAGAGAAAACGAACAAAACACCTGGATCACCTGTATGGAGAAAAGAAAACAGAAGAGAAAACAAACAAACACAAAAAAACAGCAACATAATAAATACAGCACCATCACAATAAACTAGCCAGCAGTAGATAACAGTAGATACTAAATAACAAATGCTATTGTGCAGCACGCAAGATAGACAGCGCACAATGTGCTTTGAGGTAGCAGCCAAGAAAGGTGTAGTTTGTGTCTGTGAACACCCATGTGTACACCTGTGTGGATAAGCATGCTTGTATTCCAAAGGTTTCTCCATGTAACTATCTGCTAGGGAGTGTGGGGAGCCAAAGCCCCATCCCCCAGGGCATGAAGCAGGTATGGAGGAGATCCAGGCCCAGACATCCAGAGGCCCCAGAGTGCGAGGACCCAAGGAGGACTCCTGGGAAGAGCTAAGTAGAGCCCCAAACGAGAGGTCACCCAGCAGCCACAGAGCAGAGGCCAGAGGGGGTTGCAGTGGCGTGCCCGCGGGCTCTGCCGGCAGCCAGCGGCGCCAGAGAGGACCGAGCTTCAGGCCCAGAGGCCAGAGGCCTGAGGGCACCCCATCCCCCGGAAGGGGCTCAGCCGGGCCACAGGCACCAGGCCCCGCCAATCAGCCACTAGGAGTGAGCCGGTACATACATGAGCGCCCAGCCCCAGTCGACAAGAACCACTAGCACACCAACGTCTGAGGGCATCAGCCACCGGCAGAGAGTGTGGTGAGGGGAGATAGGACTCCGTACTTTGGAGGGCCTGAGATGTTCCCAGAGAGGTCGAATCTAAGGCCCAACCTGACATATAGACACAGACGAACAGGCGCACGCAGACTCAAACGTGCATTCCCACCCCCATATACACAACCAAATACTCGGCACTTACCCAACGTGTAGACAGACACAAATAGACACTGCACAGACAATCACACTCCCCAAACATACTCTATATCCCAGGTCCAGGTACCCCCGCCCCCGGAGGGGCAAGCCGCACCTAGACCCAGGAGGTGTAACCCTTCTTTCTGGGGTGGAGGCAAGCGGACCGCCTCCTTATCTGCAGTAGCAGGGAGGCCCCGCATCCCAGACCCCAATCTGACGGCCAGCACCTCCTCCCAGTCCCCCAGCCCTGACGGCTAACAGAACCGGGGTGAGTGAAGACCCCAAACCTCCCTCCGCCCGCTCATATGTAGTGTTGCTGTGTGCTGTTCTAAAGTACATTTAAAACACAGGAGGGCATGGTGCTTCCTGCCAGAGAGCAGCACGGCTCCTCCCGAAACCCTCAGTGTCTATATGCATTAAAATTGAGGGTAGGGCACCAGCGCCAGAGGTGGGTTGGAATACACCGACCATCCTCTGGATGCTGTAAAACGTGCCCACCCCCAAGGCCCTATATGTATGTGTTATGTGAGAGTGTGAGTAATGTGGATGTCTAGGTTGCAGAATAAAATTGAGGCACACACTCAAAAAAATAACTCTTTGAATGAACATAAAAAAATCATGGAAAGAATTTCCACGTAATTAAATTGCTTTATTTTAGCATTATGCAATTCTGTTATTCCAACTTGATATACTTGAGTTGGACTAACTTGATTAATTAATGATGAATCAACTGTTTTACTACAGTTGAGTCCAACTTAATTTAATTGAGTTGATCCAACCCATGCAAATTATGTTAGTGCAACAAAAATGCTTAATCGCGATAGAAAGCCATTTATTAATGTGGAAATCCTTTCCATGATTATTTTACGTTCATTTAAAGGGTTATTTTTTTGTTCAACAAAGTGTAACAAAGTCTAGAGTCTGGTTAACATAAAATCTTAATGGATTTATAATAACTTGCACTCCATCCATCCTCTTATCTTTACCAGGGTTGCAGTGACGCTGGGGCCTATCCCAGACGTGATAGGGTGGGAGTCAGAGTACTGGACAGGTCACCAGTCTATCACAGAGAGACAGACAACCATTTGCACTCATGTTCACAGATATTTTAGAAACACCAATTAACCTAACCTTTATTTATGCATGACTTTAACTGCGGCAGGAAACCAGAGCCCGGAGAGAACCCACTGCAAACTTGGCCAAATTGCAGATTTGAACCCAAGACCTTCTTGCTGCGAGGCAACAGTGCTAACCACTGTGCCACTGAGCTGTCAATCTAGACTTAAAAAAATAGGGAAACTATGATTACAAGGCTTTATATAGAATTTTCTGTACATTTTTGTCCTTTACAGGTTAAACCGCAATAAATAGCTAAGGCATATACAGTACGTAGTGTGTGTATGGTTGTCTGTCTCTTCTAACCCTAGTGATTTTCCTGTGGTTTGAACTCTTCTGTGATCTTGTGAATTTTGTGAACACAGGCAACTAACCACTCTTACTAGATTGTATCATGTCATCTCAACAAGAATAAATTAAGTTGCTGGATTTCATGCAGATCCTACATGATTTAATTACGTTCACCACAGAAACATGAAATTATTTTGTTCACATTAGTTTGAATTTTGTAAATGTAACAACCACCCAATTTCATTTTTTTTGAGTGCAGGTGGCCAGAAGGGGACAGAGGGGGAGTGCATCCCCTGCACCCTGGTGACATATCTGCACCCCAAGCCCTGCGTGTGTGGGTGGGTGTGGTAGAGTGGGAAGAGGGAGGTAGCTGAGGATGGGGAGGGAAGAAAGGGAGGGGCAAGCGGCCCCTCCCTGGGGCCAGCTCCCCCGCTGACCCCAGTAGGCACCCCCAACTCTGGAACCCACCAGGGCAAGTGGGCCCAGGCCCATCCGGATCGGGGCCCACAGCAGCAGCACCGCCCAGCCCTACAGAGTCTAGGGCAGCCCACCCGACTCCACCGCAGAGAAAACTGCACCCACCCCATCATCCAATCTTCTCCCAAACTACACAATACAATAGACACCCAGGTTGCGTTCATTTTCTACCTCTCCTATATCTCTCCCCCACCTGCAAAGTGAGCTCCTGTAGAGAGGAGACCACCTGCAAAGATATAACAGCCTCCCCACCAGTTAGAGAGTCCCCCAGTTGGGCTGATGCACCAGAGGTCCCCTGCACTGGGGCTGAGCTCCCCTGCACCCACCCGCCCACAGCCCCGGTGACACAACAGCCAGGACTCAAGCCCCCAAGGCCCTGCCAGCACCCCAGACCGGGGGCGGAGCACCCCCAGACCCCCGAGCCTCCACGCCCGTCCCGGGCCCACCCGGGGGCAACCAGGCCACCAGGCTAGTAACCAACGTCCGCCAGTACAGACCCTCCCCCAACTCCGCTATACGCAGCCACAAGGGAAACACCATCTAGGAGCCATCAGAGCCCCTAACCAGGTCATGGCCACATCCCCCAGGTTAGGCCCTCCAGGGGGAACGTCCCTAGGGACTCCCCAGATGCCCTAAGGCCGTCCCTACCCCCACACCAATCACAATAGGGAAGGCAGGACCAAACCATGACCCCCCACCCCCACTAGGTGATGAAGCCGATCAAAGGAGCCCAAAGGGATTGATCAAATGTGGTGGCAGAGGCTGTATCAAGACTAATGTGATCTATTAGATGTTTTTTTTTTGATTAGAATTAAGATTATTTTTATTTTTCCAGTTAAGGAGGACCATTTTCTTGGCAATGCATAGGGCTGTAAAAACAATGTAGACTGTGTTTATTTCTGCAGTGACCTCATCCAAGTTGCTCAGCAAGCATACTAAAGGGGAGGCTGGAATGTTACATTTCAGACACTTTGATAAGTCTTCACATATCTCACGCCAAAACTTCTGAACTGGTGGACAGAACCAAAGAGCGTGGATGTAATTGTCTGGTGTATTGCCTTGACAGTGTGAGCAGTTGTTGGAAGACGTATAGCCCATCTTGAACATCCTATGACCAGTATAGTGCACTCTATGTAATATTTTGTATTGTATTAATTGCAAACTGGGATTTCTGATCCATTGAAAGGTTTTTAAGCATATCTGAGACCAGAGGTTTTGGTCTAAGCTGATTGATAAATCTGCTTCCGATTTTGCAATAGGGAGGGATATTGATTCATCTATTTCAGAAAGCATTCTGTATATTTTAGACAATAATTTGGGGGGTGTAACAACGCAGCCCTTAGCGGCTGGAAACACAGTGAGATGGACGAAGGCAAGTGTAGTGGAACAAAAGTATTTATTTGCCATACAGCTCTCCTCACAACAATTCACTTGTCGAGCTTCTTCACAGCACAATATCCCTTTCTAATGACAACCGGCAGCCTTAAATATGTTCAGCTGTCACCGACTTAACCATTATTCCACTCTTAGGTAAATTCTTAAATCCCAACCTTCCACCACAGTATATAATATATGAATTAGAATAAATAAATACATAAATACATTTCACATTTTCATATTAATAAATATTTCACACTTTAATGTTACACCAAACCCAATATTATAAAAACCCAGAAACCCAAACACAAAAAGATTCACCACACTCTCTTTACCAATGGTCTCTCCCGGAACCTTTAAATGGTGTCTGGAACCCTGGGGAAACATTTGCCCAAACACCCTGAAGAGGACACAGGCAAGAAAGGTGAGTAATCATTATCTTACAAACACTTATTTGCACCACTTTTATTCCTAGATTTCACACACACATTTGCATTAGTTTTCCTTACTGGTAAACCTTAATCACGATCTCAATCACCAGTCTTCTTTCCTGACAGACAACCACCACATTCCTTGATGAGGAGCAGCTGTGCAGGATCTGAATCAAGGCTACCAACTGATTTTAAAATTCCCAATAAATAATCAATAAATATTTAAATTTCTTGTGTGCAAATGTTTTACTGTGCAAATCCATGCTTAAAGTGCAATGCTAAATAAAGTGCTTGATAAGGTGCTTTTAATAAAGTGAAAGGTGTGCTCTAAAGTGCTATACAGATAATATAATACAAATAAATGTAGTAAGGGAGTCCTCTTCCTTACAGGGGGGTTTAGATTAAAAAAATGTACCACACTTGGTGGTGTTTGTAATTCAGCTTCACTGGGATTAAATTTCTTTTTTTACTATGGATTTAATTTGTTGATATTCCAAAAATCGTTTCTTGTTGATCCCATATTGTGTAACTAGTCTGTCAAACAAAATAAAGTCTGTTCCTTCCAATATATGTTCCAAGTATTTAATTCCTTTGCAACTCCAATCTGGAAAGTTTATCATATTATTGTTTTTGTAATATGTCCGGATTGTTCCAGATAGGTGTACGTTTGCATGGGATTAATGAGGACTCTGTCATTTTTAGAAACTCCCACCATGCTGTCAGAGAAGAGCTGATGTTGATGCTTTTAAAGCATTCATGTCGTTTGATGTTTGAACTGACAAATGGTAGGTCTGAAATTTCTAGATTATTACATAGTGCCTGTTCTACATCTATCCAAGGTTCATCTAAGAAGGTGTGTTTAAACCATCTAGAGATGAACTGAAGCCTGTTGGCTAAAAAAATAGTGATTAAAGTTAGGCAGATCTAATCCTCCTTTATCCTTGGTCCTTTGTAATGTTTTTAAGCTGATACGTGGGGGTTTGTCTTTCCAAAGGAATTTAGAAATACATGAGTCTAGAGATCTGAACCAATCTTGTGATGGCTTATTTGGGATCATTGAAAACAAATAATTTATTTTTGGCAAGACCATCATTTTATAGCGGCGACCCTTCCCATGCCAGATCGCTTTCTACTGTCTTTAAAAGTGGGATGTGATTTATTTTAGTTAATTCTGAAAGCTTAGGAGAGACATTAATACCTAAATATTTTATATTTCCAGATTGCAGTGGTGTAGGCGAAGAATTATGGAAGGAGCAATTAATCGGAAGAACTGTAGATTTTGACCAGTTAATTGAATAATCTGAGACTCTTGAGAAAGAATTTATCAATTCAATCACCCCAGAGATATTGGTTTGTGAGTTTTGGAGAAAAAGTAACACATCATCCGCATAAAGGCTGATTTTATGTTCTACATTCTTACATTTATGCCCTTAATTACTGAATTCTGTCTAATTGCTGCTGCTAGTGGCTCAATAAAAATTGCAAACAGTGAAGGGGAGAGTGGGCATCCCTGCCTGGTGCCCCTCAGGAGACAGAAGCTGGAGGATGTCTGGTCATTTGTTCTGACACAAGCTGTTGGGGAATTATAATATTTTTAACCAGTTTATAAAAGAGGTTCCAAAACCAAATTTGTGTAAAGTTGCAAATAGAAATTTCCAGTTAACTCTGTCAAATGCTTTTTCTGCATCAAGAGACAATATTATGGTTTTAATGTTTTTACTGCATGAGTACTCTATCAAATTAAGTAATCTACGTGTATTTGTTGATGAGTGCCTACCTTTTATGAAACCAGTTTGGTCAGGATGAATTAAAAGGGTTTTTTTTTCCTCTAATCTCTTTGAAAGAGCTTTGCAGATTATTTTAAGGTCTACATTAATAAGGGATATTGGACGATAGCTTGAGGCTATGTCCACACGTACCCGGGTATTTTTGAAAACGCAGATTTTCTATGCGTTTGCACCTTTCGTCCACACGTAAACGCCGTTTTCGGTCACTGAAAACGGAGATTTCTAAAAACTCCAGCCAGGGTGGATATTTTCTAAAACTCCGTTTTTGCATTTACGTGTGGACGAGAAAAACGGAGAAAACGCAGCGTCAAAGGTGTGCGCCTTTTTTGACGTCATAGTGTGCGCCACGTTGCTGTTTCGGTGAAATGAATTTCTACAATACTGTTACTGTTAATTGTACTCTCTGCAGTGTTTAAATGCTTACATATGCATGCACAGTTACTGTCCCTCCACACATACGACTCGGTTCTGCTTCTATGCCCCAGCTTTGTTTACTATTTCCCGCCGAGGCTTCTAGACTTCTGATTGGCCAACATTTCTACACGGTTAGGAATATATCGCCACCTGCTGCTTTGGCATGTTCGTAGCAGCGTTTTCCTTCATTTCTGCCTTTACGTGTGGACGGGATTATTTTTTAAAACGAAAACGGAAAATCTCCGTTTTCAAAAATACCCGTGTACGTGTGGACATAGCCTGAGGCAAATACAGGGTCTTTGCCTGGTTTTAGTAAGAGACTGATATTTGCAGAGTTCATATTTGGTGGTAGTCTGCCATTTTCTTTGATTTCCTGCAACATTCTGTAAAAAAACTGGTGCTAGAATCGTCCAGAATTCTTTGTAGAATTCTGCAGGAAAGCCGTCTGGGCCTGGAGCCTTATTATTGGGCATACTTATCAGGGCTTCCTGGAGTTCACCTGGTGTCAGTGGCGAATCCAGTGCCATTGCTTGGGTGTCTAATAATTTTGGAAGAGTTATGTTGTCCAAAAACTGATCAATTTCGTTTTTAGATGGATTTATTTGTGGTGTATATAAAGTTTCATAGAAATCCCTAAAAATTTTGTTTATTTTTTTAAGATCATATATTGTATTCCCAGATAAATCTTTAACAGCACATATAGTTGTTTTTTCTTTATTGATTTTTAACTGGTTAGCAAGAAATTGTCCGGATTTATTACCGTGTTAATAATTTTGCAGGCGAAGTCTTTGTACTAAGAATTTAGTCTTTTTATTAATAATTTCATTTAATTCTAGTTTTGTTTTGCGTATTTTGTTTAATATTTCTTGATCTTGGTGTGATACATAGGCTTCTTCTAAGGATTTGATGTTTTTTTCTAGTTCTTGAATATTTTTGTTTTCTTCTTTCTTCTTATGTGATGAGAAAGAGATTATTTTACCTCTCATCACGGCTTTCCCTGCTTCCCAGAGGACAGATGCTGATGTTCCAGGAATGTCATTAAAGTCTAAATATGAAGTCCATTCTTTTTTAAAGTATTTGATAAACTCTTCATCTTTGAGCAGTGATGTATTAAATCTCCAGTTTTTACTTGGTGTGGTATTACTCTTCTGCATTAGTGTTAAAGATACAGGAGCATGATCGCTGACAGCTATAGGATGAATCTCAGTGTCTGAAATGTCCCTCAGCAGTGAGCTGCTGACCAAAAAATAATCCAGACGAGAGTAGGAGTGATGAACATGTGAGAAGAAAGAATATTCCTTACTGTTGGGGTGGAGGGAGCACCATGCATCGCAAAGACCAAAGTCGCTCATATACTGTTTGATTATATTTGTGGACTGCCAATTACGCTGAGTTCCTGCTGTATTGAGCCTATCCATTTTTTCATTTAGTCCCAGGTTGAGGTCGCCTCCAAGAACAATTGTGCAATCTAGGTGTTCGGAGAGTGTACTAAAAAAACAGTGGAAGAATGAGGGGTCATCAACATTCGGACCATATATACTTACAATACCTAGCTTTTGGTTAAGTATAGATAGTTTGACTATTAGGAATCTGCCCTCTGGATCTATAACTGTATCGAGTACTGTGAAATTAATATTTTTATGTATTAGAATTGCTACTCCTCTTTGTCTAGACTTACAACAGGCTGAGAACACATTAGGAAACTCAGGTGTTTTAAATTTATTCAAACCTGTGACAGGCATGTGGGTTTCTTGTAATAAAACAACGTCTGCCTGTAGTTTTTTAAGTTGGTTAAGTATTTTTAACCTTTTTTCCCTAGAGCCAGCTCCATGAACATTCCATGAGACAAACCTTAGCGTGCCCATAGTTGTGTGTTTGTGGCTAATGACATACGCTGTGTGTCTTGCTTAGATGGGTGAGGAAAATGGAAACACATTTTTTTTTTTGTAAATAAAGAGAAGAAAATGGCAGCGTGAAGCTCCATAGGTCTGACTATGTGTGTGCATAATAACTAAAATGAGCAAATGTGTGCGTGTGTGTCCTATATCTGTGTGCACTGTGTGGCTGTTGTAAATGTGTTGCCTTTAAACGCATGTGTGTGCGTGATCGTGCAGAGTGAGCATGTAGAAATAGACAGTGTCGTTTGTGGATGGATAGGGAAACAGGTGATCGACATAGTGAAAGAAAAGAGAAGCAAGGAAACCAAAGAGCAAGGTGAGCGACAAGAGAGAGAGAGGGGAAAAGAAATAAAAACGGAAACATTCCAAGTAAAGCATTGGCAGAGAGTGACGGTGACGTTATACTAAATTAGCAAACTGATATTACATAGTTAATCAAAAGTTAATACAAGAGAGTGTGAGTGACGAGAATAGTGTAGCGGATTCTTATCTGGTGTGCAGTCAATACAGCCATGGATTGATGCCGGGGTCGCGGTAGAGCTGTCCGTCCACGTAGAGCCGGTCCATGGCGATGACAGCCCGGGAGCCTTTCTGAAAAAAACTATGTCGGACTGGGAACAGGACCCTGCGTCGTTCCAGGATCTCTCTGGGGAACTGGTCGTTCACGCTGAAGTCCGTTCCCTTCAGCTCTCTGCCGCGACTCTTCACCTGCTCCTTCTGCTTAAAGTGGCCGAATTTGGCCACAATAGGACGCGGTCTCCTGCTTCCTGTCTTTGGAGCCCCGATGCGATGCACTCTTTCAAACCCTATGTTTTTCACCGTGTCCTCCGGCAGCTTCAGGTGGATTTTAATGAAGCTTCTCACGGTCATTTCCGGGTCCTCTCCGGCAGACTCTGGAATACCAGAAAACACAAGATTATCTCTCATGCTACGGGCTTGTAGATCAATAACGGTCTCTTTTATTTTTTTATTTTCTGTGTTTAACTGGGTCACATTTTCGGTTAGAGATTTGACCGAGTCCCGTAGCGTGGCGTTTTCTGCAGCAAGTGTTTCCACCTGCTTCTGGCTGAACTCCAGGGATTCTTTTAGAGATTGAAATTCCCGGTGTAAGATCTCCACCAGGGACAGCCTCGCATCAAAACTGAACAATCGCTTATCGATTGACTCCAGGATGTCGACGATATCTTTGCCGGCAGGCGATGTTGTGCCGGGGGAGTCTGCCAGGTGACATCTTTTAGATGACGCCGTCTCAGTTTTGTCCGGGGAAGACATGCTCTGGGCCTTCTTCATTACTAAATCCTCGAAGCACCGGTCGATGTATTCTTGGAGAGCGTCTAAACTCTCCTCGTTGTCCTCCAGGGTGTTAGAGATGATAGGACAGATGTTGTTAGTTATATGACAGTTGGTTAGTTTATTTGGCAATACTGAAGATTAAAGAAACTTTGTTAAATTCTACGCTACCATTCGCTTTTTTTCCCGCCAAATCTCTGGCGTCTGACGTCACCTACAACATGGGTCGCTTACCTTACCCCGTCACTTCCGTCACTTACCTCACAGGCTCTCACTCCCTCCACAGGCTCTCACTCCCTCCAATCATTCTTGAGCTGTCTTCTCTCTCTTCTCCTAATAGCTAATATTTCTGTCCTAACATCGTTTAAACAGTAACAGCTTTACTCCAATATAAGCTAACGTTTACACCGTAACTTTAAGCTAGCACCATAAAGACGGTAAAACACGTAATAATATCTACAAATGCATCTTAAAGCTGTTATATTAGCACTCGGTGTATTACTAACATAACCACATTAACATCATTGACACTCGCTGACTTTTAATAGTCATTCTATAAATGCTGTTCGTTTAAATGGCCTTACCTGTAAACACTGCTGTATCCACCGGATTCCAGCCAGAGTGGATTCTGGAGTCTTCCCACGCTCCTGTTAGTGATCCTCCATCTGGATGGATGAGAACAACCTTCTGAACAATCTAGCAGGTGGAGATGGCCCATATCTATGGGACTGATTTCTGCTGATAATGCCCGATGGACTGATAACATCCGAAGCGGGTGAATAAAGTTGCTAGCTGTACCATTACCCAGCATACACCTCTCCCTCCATAAATGCAATAAACGATGCAAAAGTAATAACCTATAATTAATTTATCTGCTGTATCTGTTGTTTCTCAGGTAGTTGTTTACATTATATAATTTATTGTGTTCAGTATACGTCACCACAATGTGATTTCGGCAATCTCTTGTCGTCAATAAACAACGTTTAGGGAGCTCTATAGTGTTCAATAAGAGGACCCTGCACGTCAATTCTTGACGCGGGGGGGTACCCTGCGCGTCGATAAGTGAAGCAGAGGGAGTCTGACCATGCGTCACACATTTGATGAGTTGGAAGTGAGAACACAACAGTGTCATGGTCTGGGCGGGCCTGAGTAACTTTCCACGGCATCAGCTCTCCTCCTCTGGGTGGAGCCCTTCCTGCCCTTCCCCGTTCCTCAGCTGCAGGCAATTATTCTGGCAGTATTTAGGAGCAGCGCACACTATGAGTCTTCGCCAGATCGTCTGCTAACCCCAGTTAGTTCACAGCCTCATGTTCCTGTGTATTTATCAGTGTGCATACTTACCTCTCTCTTCCTGTCTCCTAGTCGGTACCTGGACTCACCATTCCAAACCCTGCCATAGCCTCGCTCCTGGATTCCGGTCAGCTGCTGCTCTATCCTTTTCAAACAAACTGCCTTTCACACCTGCCTGCCTCCCTGTATACCTGCATTGGGCTCAGCACTCGCCTGGACATCGCCTCGCCCCCACCTCCAGCTAATCCCCGCCTGCGGACACGTAAGCCATCTCAGCTTGTCAAACGGAGAAACACTCACAACTCTTTGGACTGTTCTGATTTTCCTCTCCTACGTTTCAGTGCCCTGGTCTGCCACAGCTTCCACCAGCCCCACTCCAGTCTCAGCAGTTTAGTGACCTGACTATTCCATGCTTGCCCTAGCCCCGCACCTCACAGACACCACGTTTGTTGCACCAAGCTTAACCTTGTTTTCGGTCTTGAATATTTATGTTAAGAACACGTGTAAATAAAGTTTTTGTTTTCACAAATCACTTCGAGCTTCCGGTCTTTGGTTCTGCGCCTGAGTCTATTCCACGCCACGGGCCTCTGAGCTATGACAAACAGGTAGATAATATATCAATTATAATAGTTTGTATGATGAATCTTAATCAAAGAGCCATTTTTGACCGGGAACACAAAACTGTTTAAAATGAAAGGAGCACAACATCAGGGCTAAAAGATTATATCCTCCTGAGAGTACTGTATCAGACATTTGTTTTCTATATCTTTGACCTATTTGAGCTACCCTCCTAAAGTCCTGATGAGCTCAACAGAGGAGATCCTGGCCTTTCCACTGATATCTCATGTGCTTAATTGGCCTGTTTTAGCTCCAAAAAGGCAGAAAGTCACAAAAACGTTGATCTGTGAGATGCTTTTTCCTAAAAATAAATTATGAAGCCTTCCATTTAGCCCGGTCAGCTGGGTAAGCTCTATGGAAGAGCCAGTTAGGTCTTTGAGTCATTAAATAAAAAGATTGTCTGTTTTTAAAGGACGTTATGAAGGGGGCAGTCTTCTCTCTATTATAGTGCTGTGGCATCATCTAAAACTAGCACGTGTGTTTGAAATTTTAATCAGGTGAAATCCTGTGAATACAGGTCCTTCTCAAAAAATTAGCATATTGTGATAAAGTTCATTATTTCCTGTAATGTACTGATAAACATTAGACTTACATATATTTTAGATTCATTACACACAACTGAAGTAGTTCAAGCCTTTCATTGTTTTAATATTGATGATTTTGGCATACATAACTCATGAAAACACAAAATTCCTATCTCAAAAAATTAGCATATCATGAAAAGGTTATCTAAACGAGCTATTAACCTAACCATCTGAATCAACGAATTAACTCTAAACACCTGCAAAAGATTCCTGAGGCTTTTAAAAACTCCCAGCCTGGTTCATTACTCAAAACCGCAATCATGGGTAAGACTGCCGACCTGACTGCTGTCCAGAAAGCCATCATTGAATCGGAGAATTAAGACAGCGGAACCGGCTGCTGAAACCCCCACAAAGCTGCCCGCTGAGATTGAATTGACGGGACGAGGCGCGGCTTCTCAGAAAGGGCTCACAGACGGGGACATGGTCAAGAGCTTGGAGGCTATTGCGGCTGCAGTGAATACTCAGAATAACATCTCTGAGCGGATACTGGGTCACATCAGGGAAGAATCAGCTCAAATCAACAACTATGGGCGGAAGCTGGAATACATCACGGATCAGTTGGCTGCAGTCGTGAGGTCTCAGAATCTGCTCTGTGAGCAAAAGATTGACAAGACCACGGAATTGAAGGTAAACAACATCATGGAGAAACTGGCGGCTATCCAACGGGAGATGGAGAGACCAGTGTCGGTGTGCTAAAACAAAAATAGCTCGAAATTCTCATGAGCTGTTGGAAAGAAATCGCCATCTTAATGCGGCTACCCCTCCGGCGCCAGCTGCGGGCTCAAGGCTGGAGCCAATCAAAACAATCCCTGATAACGACTATGTTGACACTGTTCCTCCCCATCCCATGCAAGGCCACCTGGGTTGGCTGGTAGACTGTTTACTTAGCCTGGCAGGGCGAAGGACACTGTCTCCGCTGAACTATGGACACGCACACACATACACTTACACTGATAAGCACACACTCATCCCCCTCCCTTTCCAAACGCCTTCGATGCTTGTTTCCTGTGGGGGAACACGGTGGGTCTACGTGCCGCGCTGGATAAGATAGCGCTGTGCGAGGCGGCTGCTGAGTTCGCGTCAGATTACTCCTCACCCATCACCCTACCGTGTAGCTTGTTATGTCTTCACAATGTTGTGCTGTGGACATTTATGTGCTTTTTGTGCAGAGGAGTTTTTTTGTTTCCTGTTCTCATGCTGTCCTACCATGGAAGCACAGCATGAGAAGGGGTCTCTTTTTTTCCTCTTGTACTTTCCCATTGTAATGTACATTTCAATGTTTTTTTTCTCCAATGCTACCAATCTCCGATTTGTATTCCCATGTAATGTCTGTGTGTGTATGTAAGGTCGGGGGGGGTCCCATTTCACTGCAGGGCAACCTGCATGTGACGAATAAAGCTTTGATTGATTGATTGACACCCTCAAGCAAGAGGGTAAGACACAGAAAGAAATTTCTGAACGAATAGGCTGTTCCCAGAGTGCTGTATCAATGCACCTCAGTGGGAAGTCTGTGGGAAGGAAAAAGTGTGGCAGAAAACGCTGCACAACGAGAAGAGGTGACCGGACCCTGAGGAAGATTGTGGAGAAGAACCGATTCCAGACCTTGGGGGACCTGCGGAAAAAGTGGACTGAGTCTGTAGTAGAAACATCCAGAGCCACCGTGTACAGGCGTGTGCAGGAAATGGGCTACAGGTGCCGCATTCCCCAGGTCAAGCCACTTTTGAACCAGAAACAGCGGCAGAAGCGCCTGACCTGGGCTACAGAGAAGCAGCACTGGACTGTCGCTCAGTGGTCCAAAGTACTTTTTTCGGATGAAAGCAACTTTTGCATGTCATTCGGAAATCAAGGTGCCAGAGTCTGGAGGAAGACTGGGGAGAGGGAAATGCCAAAATGCCTGAAGTCCAGTGTCAAGTACCCACAGTCAGTGATGGTCTGGGGTGCCATGTCAGCTGCCAGTGTTGGTCCACTGTGTTTTATCAAGGGCAGGGTCAATGCAGCTAGCTATCAGGAGATTTTGGAGCACTTCATGCTTCCATCTGCTGAAAAGCTTTATGGAGATGAAGATTTCATTTTTCAGCACGACCTGGCACCTACTCACAGTGCCAAAACCACTGGTAAATGGTTTACTGACCATGGTATTACTGTGCTCAATTGGCCTGCCAACTCTCCTGACCTGAACCCCATAGAGAATCTGTGGGATATTGTGAAGAGAAAGTTGAGAGACGCAAGACCCAACACTCTGGATGAGCTTAAGGCTGCTATCGAAGCATCCTGGGCCTCCATAACATCTCAGCAGTGCCACAGGCTGATTGCCTCCATGCCACGCCGCATTGAAGCAGTCATTTCTGCAAAAGGATTCCCGACCAAGTATTGAGTGCATAACTGAACATAATTATTTGAAGGTTGACTTTTTTTGTATTAAAAACACTTTTCTTTTAATGGTCGGATGAAATATGCTAATTTTTTGAGATAGGAATTTTGGGTTTTCATGAGTCTAGTCATGACAGAATCTGAACCTGGAATAATTTCTATGGAAACTGGACTTTATTTAAACCTTAAATTTAATCTCAGGTAGTCAGGTTTAAACTCAGGTTCAGTTATTCACTGAAAATCCCGAAAGACTCAGACATTTAGAACAATCTAAGACCATACTTTGCTGTTATTCAGCCTCTGCATGTTTACCTTTGCAGGTTAGTTTTACCTGTCAGGAGCTAAATGCCATTTCAATCACAGATCAAGATAAAGAAACACACAGAATTATTTAATATTGATTCAGTTTATCTGTGCATGTTTATTGCTTGTGTATGTATGTAGTGTTAAGATTCATAAATTGAGGGGGATTCCAAAATAACGACCACTGATCCGGCCGGGTAAAGTTAGATGACATTTTAATGAATACACGCAGCGTGGAGCCAACACTGTCCAGATTCAGTGTTGAACTCTCTTACAAGACTCAAAACAAAGGCTTTATAGGGGTGAAATAGTACAGCCCCCCTTTCTGTTGCCAGGCAGATCCAATACAGCATACGTCAAATCAAAACCACAATGACTTTTAACATAGTTTAAAAGAACATCGTCTCGTCTCCATCCAGGTGCTTCCCCTCAGCTCGCCTTCGCTGTCGCTTGTCTCTGGAACATCCTGCACCTGCTTCTTCATCAAACAGTTACATATGCACGCACAATTTTGCAGTTGCAAGCAAAACATGATTAACTTTTACCTATATAACTGAGTCTATCTACGATGTGTGTGTGTATGTGTCAGCCTCTGCTTGCACTTTGTTTCACCTCTCAGCTCCCCAGCTAGACCTTGTAACCTTCAGTCAACTTGAGACAGAAGGCCAGCATGTACACAGCTGAAACTATATGTGTAATTTCTAGACTAAATGTCACACTCAAATGATGTTACTCATAATATAAACGAGACTGCTTAACTCTTAAAACTTAAAACTTTAAAACTTAATCAAAGCTTACTCAAAGATATAAATGCATAATAAAATAACCTGCTCAAAATACTTGCACTCAGACTCTGCTTTCGGTTTCACTTTTGCAAAGCATACTCTGCACAAGCCTGTGTTTCCTGTCAAGACCTTTTAGGCCTAAAGTTAGACCTTCTCTTCTATAAAATAATGTGGCCAGCAAATAATTATTCAGATTATAAATTTAAATCTCAATAGTAGAAAGGCTGAGTAGTGTATGATCTTCACTCTGGCTGTTGTAGAAGTGAATAAAATGACCTTTAACCTCTCTGTTCTGTGTCATTTTCTTCTTTCAGATCACAAAATCATCACCGCTGTGTCTGGACAGGACGTCACTCTGACATGTCGAGCTCAAGCCCACATTGTCATAGTTGTAGAGTGGAGCAGAACTGATCTGGAAGATGAAGAACTTGTCCTTTTATATCAGCATGGACGACTTGTTCCAGATTACTAGCATCCATCTTTTGAGAACCGGGTGGATCTGAAGGACAGACAGATAGCTGATGGAGACGTGTCTTTGATTCTGAAGAATGTGAGACAAGATGATGCTGGAACATACGAGTGCCGTGTCATCAAGAGAGCTGGAAAACCTTTGAAGCTCATCAGCATCATCAACCTGAGAGTTGGTTCTCCAAGTGAGTGAGGAGTGTTCAGTGTTTGTGAGATCTTTGGCTCTTTTAGCTCTGCTGCCTTATTGCTCTTTAATGGCTCTTCATTCAGTATCACTGGGAGCCTTCTATTTTAGTCCAGCTGTGAATGATCTGTGTTGGTAAGAAGTGTTTGAATTAGTGTTTTCACGAAAGCCTTATTTTTATGCATTTACTGCTGCTCAAAAGAACACACATGGGGTTTAAAGCCTGGACAAAGACAATCTGAAATCTGTTCTTCTCTACGATGGAAAAATATCTGAAAGTCACTGCCAGTGATGTCAGCCAGCTCCTCATCTAAATGTTTGTTTCACTGGGGTCGTTTGTTTTGGAATAAATGTTGTTCTTTTGATTTGACTTGCAGCAGGCCGTGGTTCATTCAGCACAGTGGATGGTGCAAAAGAGATACCTGACTCAAAACAGGACACTCTTCCAGAGTCAGTGAATAACACCTCTCCTCCAGCTACAGGTAGATATGAGCAGCGCTTAGAAGTATATATTTTTTTAAATTTGTTTCAACATAACAATTTTAATAATTCGGCGTTCAGCTTTGCAGTCTCCAGTATCATTTAAATGCAGCCAGTTTCTTTTCCGATATTTTTATCACTTTTCCCCATCTGCATTTAATTCCAGATCCTTGTCTCTGTGTCGCTCTGTGTACCTAGCCTGTACCACCACAGTCGCTGTCATCAGTTTCTGCCCTCCTTTCTTTCACACAATGTTGTGATCCTAGTCTTTGCATGTGATTGGCCAGATGAAAATGAAGACGACATCAAGTCATTGTGAGCTAAGATTCTAGGTTCATCCAACTGTCACAAGAAGTCGCCAGCAGGAACAGTACTTGTTGAGAGTCCGAATGGAAAGAAAGTGTTTCTGACTCTGGAGGTGTGGAACGTGACTCAACTTATGCACCGACCAGAGAGCATGGGTCAAACGGGTGGTAGGCGTGGTGCAAGGGGTCACCGGTGATGGCCTTCTTTTCCATGAGAAAGGAGTATATGACGATGGCCTCCATGGGAGGCAGAAGGCAGCCAATGCTTTTTGGGTGTGGTTAATTGCCCTCTGCGCAGCCTTTCTGTTCTCAGTTGTAGCCCCTGCATACCAAATACCAAGGCAGTAGAAGAGCATGCTCTCCACTGAGGCACAGTAGAAGACCAGCTGCAGAGTCTGGTCTGGGTTATTCTTTCTCAGGACACGGAGGAAGTGCAGCCGCTACTCGGCCTTCTTTTCCAGCACGTTGGTGTTGTGGGCCCAGGTGAGATTGGCAGAGATGTGGGTGCCCGACTATTGGAGCCTTTGGGCCAGTTGATGAGGAAATATTTAATCAAGGATCAGGTTGAAGGTGGTCCAGTTTCATGGTTAAAATGTCGGGGATTATGGTGTTAAATGCTGAGCTGTAGTCCACGAAGACCATCTCCATGTAGCGCTTCCTGTGAGTGCTATAGGTCTGTAACCATGACCAGGGTGCTTGGAGGGGCTTGTTTTTTTGTTTTGTCAGATTGTCCTAGGTCATGGAGGAGTGTCAGTCTGTAGGACTGCTTGATGTATTTACATGGCCCAGTGTCCTCACCCCTCTGGTAGGACACTTAACATTGGTGGAATTTGGGGAGTACAATTTTCACACATGCCTTTTTAAAGTCCACAGCAACACGCTGGTTGCTCTCTGCTGTGGTCACACCTTTCCTTACCAGAATCTTTGTTGTGATCCTGGTGGTGTGATATCCAGCTTGGTAACTCCACCTAGGCATTGGGCTTTTCTGGATGGAGCCGAGATTAAGTTACAACCAGTAGACAACACTCCCAGACAAAAACCATTACAGTAAATTTCTGATGAGTTAGAAAGACACCTATTTAACAAACATTTTGATAATCTTGTGCATTGTGTTTCTGTGCGCTGTTTTTTAATATCAATGTTAAATCACTTTGTAATAGATTCTTGTCTTAAACAGTGCTACATTAATAAATTTTACTTCCTTACTTCACTCATCACCTACCTGACAGCTGACACCTCACATCTGTTTCTTACCTGCAGGTCAGCCAGGAGGAACCAAATGGCTGGATCTGTTGGAGGTTTATGTTGGACTGAGTGTTCTAGAAGCTTCTTTTGTTCTTATTATTGTTAATACAATTATTATATTTGTTGTTTGTGTTATTTCACTTATTGATTGTATAAATAAAAATTAAACGAGGGTTCATACCAGTCCTGATCTCTCGATAGCCTGTTATCTAACTTTTGTTGCAGAAAAGCTAAATTATTTAAATTATGTGAGGTTCTACATCATTGTGCAATGCCCCTTTCCTTTTTTGTGCCTGTTTTTCTGATGTACCATGAAATGAATGCTTTTTATTTATCTTAAGGAGAAACTGAGGTGCAGCAGTAAGCTTTGAGCTTCACCTGGTAACATTAATATTACTTTATTTTTTTAAGTTTCTCAAAGTACCAAACAAAATTTAAAGTTGATGTGTCTGATTTTTTTTCTCCAGTTAATTTCTTTAACAACACACTGAACACACATGGTTGTAGTGCTTTTTGATAGAAAGTGTGGTTGGTTTGTTTGAACTGTTGTACCAAGTGTGAAATAAATTAATAAATGAAATGAAATGAAATGAACAGCTTGTTTGGATATGTTTTTGACTAGAAGCTCATTGGTAATCAACATCTTGGTGAGCAAAAAATATTTTATCTGTCTGTGTTTTCTTTGACACCTTTTGTAGGTTCAGCTAAAGCAATGGGAACGTGTTTATGGCAACAGATTGCTAATAAGAAGCTGCCTAAAGATCCATCCACATTCCTCTTTTGATCCAATTCAGGGCCACAGGGGTTTGTATGAGGACTGGAATGATGGCTGTATTTTCAGCACCAACTCTTGTCAATTGACTTCAGGGAAGATGATTCCTACTCAGATTAACGAAACAGTAAAAAAAAAAAACATTATGTTACATGGAACCTATTTTTCAGCAATTTTATTACCAATTAGTTTTTCCCTTTCTTCTGGTGTAAATATGAAGAACAGGAGAAAGACAAGCAGCAGGTTCAGTGTGAGGAACATTTCTGAATCAAACATCATGCATCTGTCACTGACATGACCTGGTGACAAGACGGAATACAAACAAAGTTTCTTCTTCCTGTGCTGAGAAACATCTGAACTCTGATGAATGAACTCAGCAGCTAAATATTTCCTTTCTTTTGTTTTGATTAATATCTTTAAATATTTTTTCTTGAATTAATGGAAAATAAAACCCAACATGATGCAGCTAGCTTTAACAGTGTTTAGAATAAATCTCTCTGTGGTGGGGCGTGGTTTGTGGTGCTGTGCAGGTGCGTCTGCCTTCCCTGCACGGCATCGCAGGCCACGCCCTGCCACACCCCGCCACACGCTCTACTCAAGTCTTCTGGTGCAGGGGGTTGGGAAGCTCATCTGTAACTCAAAGGTTGCCGGTTCGATCCCCCTACTCTCTCTGTCCTGGTCGTTATATCCTTGGGCAAGACACTTCACCTACTGGTGTTGACCAGAGGAGCCGATGGCGCAATATGGCAGCCTCGCTTCTGTCAGTCTGTCCCAGGGCAGCTGTGGCTACAACTGTAGCTTGCCTCCACCAGTGTGTGAATGTGAGAGAGAATGAATAGTGGAATTGTAAAGCGCTTTGGGTGCCTAGAAAAGCGCTATATAAATGCAATCCATTATTATTATTATCTTCTCAGTTCTTCTGTTGTCATGTTTTTATTTGGGAATGCCAGGTAGAAAAAATTCCTTATAAAGGGTGAATGTGACCCTAACTGTGACCATAAACATGCTGCCTGAGTGGATTCACACCAGAAACTACCCTCCAGTTTCCAAGTGTTTATGAAAATAGTGTGAGACTTTAGTATCAGAAATCTCTGTGATCCTGCTCTGTGTTCACTCAGTAACAGATGTTGTACAGTCCTCTCATTTGTTTTGTTTCTTTATTGTTAATAAAGTTTAAAATTTGTTTAGCTTTTTTTTGTAACGCCAATAGGTTTCCTATTCAGGCACTTGCAGAGGGGGGGCGGGGCTTGAGCACCTGCCCCTTTCCTGATGGGTGCCCCAAGTTCCATTTTTTGGATGCAATATCTTTTTAAAGGTTTGGAACAAAAACATTTAACTATTAATCACAAATATGCTAAATAAAAGGACCTGGCTTGCATCAGTCACATGACTACATTAACCAAAGCTCACCCTTTGATGGCAGAGCGCGCTGGTTACGAGCTGGAAACAAGCTCGCAAAGAGCATCCTCATTTTTAATTTTTTTTTTTTTTTTTGCATGTCCTATTTGAAACTTTAACAATCAGAATTATTGTCTGAAGGCCAAGAAGGATGCCCATTGGATTTATTTTACCAAGTGGATTATTATGGCTTTGCCATATTGGTCCACGTGATTGACCTTTGTTATTATTTATTTATTTTAAGTTTTGGATCATGTTTTTAAGTTAGAAGTTTTGCCGCTGGCCTTTCCAAAACACTTTGTTTGTAGTCTCACAGAACACACCAAGTCTTTTACATCCTGGTTTACACCTAAGACCTTCACCATCATCCATGATTAGGGCTGCTCAATTAATCGAATTTTAATCTTGATTACGATCTGGGCTTTCAACGATCATTAAAAATGACTGAGCCGATTATTAGCACCTCCCTCGTGCTTTACTCTTGCGCTGCTCTGTGTGGCAAATCGAGCGCACCTCTCTGCGTTTCGACCACACGTCACAACAATTAAGAGGACCCGAGGGAAGCTCGGAAAGCTCGGAAAGCTAAGCAGAAGTTATTTGGAGAGGAGAGGATAATGGCTGCTAAAGAAAGAATGCCGTTGGTTGAAAAGAGAAGTAAAATGACTTCAGTGGTGTGGAAACATTTTGGGTTCGTGGAGTCAGACGTGGATCAAGTTGACATAGTGTGTAAACTTTGCTACGGTGTCGTAGCTGCACCACAGAACAACACTACAAATTTATTCAATCATTTGAAGACCGCTCACAAAGTGACATACGATCAAACAATGAAGGAACATAGAGAAAAACTCTTGACAACACCTGCTTCATCCTCACAGACTTCCATTCACGCTACCCTGTACAACGCGACTAAATATCCCACCAGCTCCCAGAGACACAAGGAGATAACAAAGGTGGTAACGTTTTTCCTCGCCAAAGACCACTGCTCAATTAACACAGTGAACAACCAGTATTATGCAGTATTTTGAAGTTCACTAAACATAGATGTTTACATTTTTCATTTATCTTTTTATATTGCAGACATTTGCACTGTTATCAGTATTTGCACACTATTTTATATTTTTTGACATCTTTAAAGCCATTATTCAATACATTGTTATTGTTAAATAAATATTGTCAAATAATCGAGATCTCAATTTCAGTGAAAATAATCGTGATTATCATTTTTGCCATAATCGAGCAGCCCTATCCATGATCCTCTTGGAGCAGAAGTGTCTGCAATCAAGATATTATCTCCAGGTATAAGACATACTTTAGTCCTCATCCATTTTTGTCTTTCGTGCATCAGAGGTAGGTACTCAGAAAGCCATCTCTTCCAGAACAACTCTGCCAGGTACTGTACCTGTTTCCACCTTTTCCCGACATGAAGATCACTTGGATCAAATACTAATCATAAGGGCAACGACACAAAGGCAGAGGCGCATTAAAGTTCCATTTGATGCCATCCTGAACAAAAGCATTTTGAATTTTAGCATGGTTCAGCTCAGTCAACCTCTCTTTCAACTCTTGATTTGCACCAACAAAATTTGTATTATTATCAGATCTGATGGTCAAAACTGGGCTTTGTCCACAGATAAACCTCGGAACAGTATTTACTCAGGATTCTGTATTAAGGGTATATATGCAATTTCCAGATGTACTGCACAACTGGTCAAACAAGTAAAAAACTCCATACCTTCTAAGGAGACCTCGTCCTCTTTTAACACTTATAGGCCCAAAGTAGTCCACTCCAACATTTGGGAATGGAACCATGACTGTCAGGACACTCTTTGTGCAGATCTGCCATCTTTTGTTCAACAAACTTTCCTCTGTTGCATCTACACATGGTACAACAAGAGATGATTTTGCTGGCAGCCGAATTTACATTCACTATCTAGTATTTTTGTATTAGTTTTGACAGCATGCGCGCTCTACCTGCATGTCCCAACTTTTGATGGATATAGCCCAAAATTAATGTTGACACACGCATATCTCTGGCAAAATTGCAGGATGTTTTGCTTCCACAGGCATGGCTGCTTTATTCAGGCTGGAGCCAATCATGTGTAAACTGCAGTCTCATCAGTTTTAGGCACACGCTGAACAAGATGCTACCTTTCTTTATGCAAATACACTAGTTTTGAACTGCAACTGTTTATGCTGGATCTGTCCTCTCCTGTACTCTGTGCTCTAGTTTATAGGCCTCCTCACCTTTACAAAGACTTCATCAAGGAAGTTTCTGATTTTATATCAGTGACATTGCCAACCACTGATAGGCTTCTAATCCTTGGCGACTTCAATATCCATATGTGTTGCCCCTCTAAACCTTTAGGGAATTTTTACAACTCTTGGACTTATTTAACCTGACCCAGTCTGTCAACGGCCATTCACACAAGCAGGGCCCCACTCTTGACCTCATCTTGTCATCTGGGCTCTCAGTGATCTGCGTTGAAGTGATTGATGTGTGTCCATCTGATCATAATTTTTTTTATTTAATATTTCCACCCCTCACTCACCCTCCAAACAAACCCTGGCCCCCTCTCTTATATGCCCTATAACACCTGAAACTGCTCCCCAATTCTCAGCTGCCTTCGCTGCATCTCCTTCATCACCTTTAATGAAAGTTCTCCTCATTGCAATAGTCCTGATGAGCTTCTTGCATGTTTTAATTGTGCTTTTACCAACATAATGGACTCAATTGCTCCTCTTAAATGTAGACGTCAAAAATCTAAAACTCAGCCTTGGCTAAATAAGGTCACTCATGCCGTCAGGCAGGAATGCAGGAAAGCAGAATGAAAATGGAAGAAAGATAAGCTCCACGTTTATTACCAACTGTTTAGAGATTGTTTAAATAACTATCAGCACATCATCAAGGTAGAAAGAGCAAATTATTTCTCCAAGATCATTACTAAGAATTCTGGTAATACTGAAGTTCTATTCAACACAATCAACTCTGTCCTGCATCACACACGTCTGAGGATTTTCAAAAGTTCTTTAATGAAAAAATTGATAATATCTGAGCCTATATCCCGCTCTCATCCCAAGACCCCTCTGAACCACCTACGTGTTCATTCCTTTTCTCAGAATTTAAACCAGTTTCATTATCCCACCTTACTGATATAATAATGCACATGAAACCAACTACGTGCCACTTGGATGTGTTACCTACACCATTTCTCAGAGATGTGCTAAAGACAGTCGGCCATCCTCGCTATTGTAAATGGCAGCATCTCAAATGGAACTGTTCCTGACTTGTTGAAACAAGCTGTTGTCCAGCCACTTCTAAAAAACCTGGTTTGGATCCATCAGTTCTTGGCAATTTTAGACCAATCTCTAAGCTGCCATTTTTATCTAAGGTTCTTGAGAAAATTGTCCTCCACCAATTATCCTCATTCTTAGACACACATAATACTCTGGATAAACATCAGTCTGGTTTCAAAGTCTTCCACAGCACAGAGTCTGCTCTACTGAAGGTGTTCAATGATGTGCTTTTAGCTGCTGACTCTGGAAAAAGTACAGTTTTAATTCTTTTAGACGTGAGTGCAGCATTTGACACTGTCGACCACATAATCCTATTAAACCGTCGAAAGACGTGTCGGCATTCAAGGCCCTGCTCTAAAATGGTTTGCCTCTTACCTGGAGAGCAGAACATACTCTGTGATGCTGGGTAACAAATACTCTTCCCCAGCTACACTCACTTGTGGAATACCTCAGGGCTCTGTTCTGGGCCCTGTCTTATTCTCCTTATACATGTTCCCATTAGGCTCCATTTTTCACAAACACCAGATCTCCTACCACTCATATGCAGATGATACACAGTTCTACCTTTCTCTCAAACCAGGTGCTGATAGAACAGCAGAAATTCTCAGTTTGAGAAAGATCAGAGACATCCAGCAATGTATGTCGCCAAGACACTCTAAATCATGACAAAACCGACATTATAATCTTCGGTAAGCAGGACTCTATTAGTCTCATAAGAAACAGTTTGGACCCACTATCAGCTAATGTACATCCCCATGTAAAAAATCTTAGTTTCATTTTTGGTTACACTCTCAAGCTGGACAAGAAAATAAATTCAGTTGTTCGTGGCAGTTTTTCCCAACTCCGGAGCATTTCTAAACTCAGAAATATCCTGTCATCTAAAGACCTGGAAACTGTTATCCATGCTTTCATATCATCACGTCTTGACTATTGTAACTCTCTATACTTGGGCATTTGTCACACAAGCCTGACCTGCCTGCAACTTGTTGAAAATGCAGCCGCAAGCCTCCTGATGGGTACCAGAAAGAGAGAGAGTATTACTCCGATACTCGCATCTCTACATTGGCTGCCAATTAAATATAGAATCGATTTTAAGGTTTTACTATTTATTTTTAAAGCTCTCCATGGTTTGGCTCCAGGTTACATTTCAGATCTTCTTAGCCTGCACTTATCCACTCGATCTCTGCACTCCTCCAGTCAGATGCTTTTATTAGTTCCATGCTCCCAGTTCATATCTAGAGGTGACAGGGCTTTCTCCATTGCTGCCCCAAAACTCTGAAATAGTCTTCCCCCTTTCATATGATGCATTTTATTGCATCTTTGAGTATTTCTGTATCCTGAGGTCTGACAATGGAGACTGAGGAAATCCCAAATTGGCCTATCTGCTGAGGCAAGTTTACTTCACAACAGTCAGAAGACACATTATTGGCCAAAGGGCTGTTGTCAGTGCGGGTCAGTGGGGTAACTCAGGGTTAGATAACACTTCGTGCTGCCGTCACAGCTCCAGCTTGGATCCCTATAATAATGCCCTAATTCTCACACTTTTAGACAGATTTCTCAATTGTCAAAGCGATGAATGAAACAAATAAGATGCAATACAGTGTTACTATGATTTGCATCATGCACTTCATTTATCACTGAAATAAACCTGGTGCACATTGTGCTAAATGTGGCTGTGATGACTGCTGTTAGAAGTGTTTACTTATTTGGAGTTAAAGGGGTGGATGCTATGTAAAAGCATGTAATTTGTGTAGGTGGATGACTCAAACCTGTCAGCACAGTGTGAAATATTTTACAAAGCATGCTGCACATGTGCTCTGTGATTGTGTTTCATTCTAATGTGAAGCATGAAGCATTTAGAGTTACTTGTCTCAAAATGTTGAGAAAATAACTTGAAATTTTGAGTTATGGGTCCCTTTTTGTCCCACACATGTCTGTGCAAGCTAGGAGGCAAAGTTAAATGTTTCCCCAATTCATTAAAAAGCTCATTAAATAAAGTCCTGCTGTGATAAAACAAATAAACATGTAAAAAGAGTCTCTTTCAGACAGGGGCGGATCTAGAAGGGTGGCATTGGGTGGAAAGTGCCACCCTAAAATGATCCCTTGCCACCCCAAGTGCCACCCCAGTTTTGCATATGACAGTGTTGTTTATTAAAATAAGATAGCATTAACAGTTTGAGCGTAGTTACAGTCAACAGTGAATATAAATACTAAAACTGAATATATTGCATAGTGTTCCCCCCCCTCCACCATTTACAAATGGTTCAGCCCATAGCAGGACCGGCTTTTTTCTTGTTTTCAGTTGCAAGTGATGTTTATGATTGTGCCAGAGCGCATTTTGAACAGCACTATGGGAATTTCGGATTTTACACAGGTGGTTGGTTGTTACATTCTGGAAATGGAATGAAGGTGAGTGTTATTAACCCTCTGTGGTCCACGGACACGCTGCACCTCCAAATCACATGACTATGTTAAGCTGACATAGCAACAAGCTCCAGCCACGCTGAGTCTCTGTTTCAGCCCACATTGAAAGTTCAGACTTCAAAGTTTTTAAATTTTAATTACAGGCCAGTAAATCCAGAGTCATGATAATATATATAAGCCACGCTTTTTTCTAAATACTGTTGTCACATTCTTGTGTGTGTGCGTTTTAAGCGTTTTCTAAGGACAGTGCGTCTGGACTTCTTAAAGTCTACGATGACCTGGATGACTGAGAACCTTCACAGACCTAAGGACAGTGCGAAAACAGTAAAGAAAGGAAAAAAAGCCACCTCTTTCCTATCAGTGGAAAAATGTACAACGTCGACCAATTTTTAAAAAAAAGTCAACAGGTGGGATTTGGTTGTTTAGGAAGAGGGAGAGTTTTGGGAGTGACAGTAACGGTGTTCCAGATCTACTGGCGTTTAGATTAACTGGCGTTGGTTGAACAGATGTGTGGCAGTCTTGCGTTTCAGGAGCTGCTACCGACAAACCAGCAAAAAAAAACCCCACCAAATGTGTTATCTGTGACACTTGTGAGGTTATCTCAAACACACTCCGTCATTCTTGATGCCGTTGAACAACAAAATGTTTAAGAATGTCGCGAGTTTACCTGGTGATATCCTCATGCACGACGCGATCGCATGTTTCCGATTACTGTGGAGGTCACATGTTTCCGATTACTGTGGAGGTCACGTGTTTCTGGTTACTGTGGAGGTCACGTGTTTCCGGTTGGAGGTCGCAATATGGCGCTCCCCAGTGCTCTTGCAAAATAAGGCAGATGGCAGAAGGGAGCAGCCGAAGAATGAACTGTCAAAAGTAAGTGCTGAATATCATGTTACTTATTTAAGTGCGAATGTTTAATAATGAAGAACATTAAAACATTATTGTTGGCCACATGTCATGGCAAAGTTATGTGACATTAGCGATGTTTGTACTTTCAGCGTTGCTTGTACTTGGTTTTAAAGCTTTGACTTCAAAACAAATAAAAAATTATATATATATATATATATATATATATATATATATATATATATATATATATATATATATATATATACAGTCTACCTTAATCTTACAGAGAATGTGATGATTTTATGGATAATTAAAGTCAGTCATCCACAAACACAACAAGCTGAAAGTCAGTGAATGCTGCACGGTTTGCAGTCCTGAATATCACGGCACAAGCAGGATTCACTGCACTGTTAATGTTAGCTATGTTATATTGCTGCCTCTGTTCGGTGGTGTCGAGCCAAACGGACTTTAACGTGTGTTTGAACGAGCTGACGGTTCACTCGGTAAGCTGAAAGAAAGATGCTTTAATCACAGGAGTCACACATGTGTCCACTGTACCATCTGGGAACTCTTCTTGTTTAACACTCGTAATAACACAAACACTAAATCCTCCTTCTCTTGTGCTGTTTTGTAGCAGTGTATACACCTGAGACTGTCACCTGTCTGTCTGTCCTGCACTCTCTCTCTTATTGTGTAATAAAAGTATGAACATGTATTTATAAGTTACACTTGTGTTTGAATCCTGCAGCTTATCACACATTTGATTTCCATGTGTGACAACTGCAAGTGTCCAGAGTGAGGACAGACTGAGGGACCCACTGCTGCACATCATCTGTGAGGCTTTGCACCCCTGATGATCCACCAGGACAAACTCAGCAGTGTATGAGGAAGAGGAGGAGGAAGAGCCAGCAGCAGCTGACAGATGGAGAGAATAGACAGACTGTTCCCTCTTTGAGAAGGACTGCTAGAAAAGTTTAAAATAACTAATGGTCTGTCCTGAATCAGTCTTATTAGGTAATGTTCAAATAATTTTATCATTCCAGTGTTTTCAGTGTGGGAGAAAGTACTCAGGGCCTTCAAGTTACACACTATGAAAGGCAGCAACAAGTTTAATATTCAGAAACCTAAAGTATGTATCAGCAGCAGAATGGAGCTAAAAATAAATGTTTGTTTCAGTTCTATGAAGCTTTGAGTATTTTGGATTAGTAGCACTGCTGTGTTTGTTGCATCATATTGCTGCAATTGTTTATATGCTTTATATATTCTGAGGTAAGTTGATCTATAGTGTTACATCATATTCTATAAGGATGTTATGTGTTTGTTTACTTTCTGCCCAGTTTGACCCATTTAGCAGAAGTCAGCCTGTTTAAGGCTCTGATATCTATTCTGTATGACTTAAAGCAGTTATGACATGGTCTGATTTTCTCACCCAATAAAGCAATGGTTCCCAAACTTTTTTTGCCGGGCCCCCCTTTGTTTCAAGAAAAATGTTCGCGCCCCCCCTCGCACATTCTCCAACCACACACACCCATATTTTGCTCCATTCCGGTTTATTTCACACCTCAAACATTTAGTAAAAAATTAAACAAATACAAGTAATCTGCAATAAATGACAGGTAGTAATAAAATAAACTACTAACTCTTTCACGCTATGTCCACACCTACATGGGTATTTTTGAAAGCGCAGCTGTTTCGTTCACACGTAAACGGCGTTTCGAATCACCGAAAACTGAGATTTTTTAATACTCCTTTTTTGTGTTTACACGTGGACGAGGAATACAGAGTTCATCACGCAACGTCAAAGGTATGTGCCTTTTTTCACATCACGCTGTGCGCCACATTATTGTTTACATGAGATGAATTGCAGAATGGCAGATAGAGACACAATACTGTTAATCTGACTGTCTGCAGGTTTTACACCCTTACATATACACAAGCAGTTACTGTTCCTCCATTTAGAAAGGCAGAGGCATCACGGTGTAATTATTTTACGTGTAGTTGGTTTTTTTTCCCTGTGTAATAATATTCAACATTGCTATCAATACATTTTTCAAAAAATGTCTCTCTGTGCTTTATGTTCAAAAACATAAACAGCTGTGGGATACTGTTTGTCCGTGATTTGAACAGCCCAGCGCTGCTCCCGACACAGGTTAAACCAATTCTGCAGGGGAGACCTACCTCAGCACTTGTGCAGGTGAAGCTAAAGGGAAGATATGCTTCACCATATTTTCTAGTCTTTGGCTTAGAATGAAGTTGGTTTGGAAACATATTCAGCGATGCTTCATTTCTTGCTTTGCGTTTCTGTGGCCGCCCCGTGCTAGCAGTGTCCAAGCGTTTTGTTTCCCCCCCTCTTTCATGCCACGCCCCCCTGCAATGGCTCTGCGCCCCCCCTAGGGGGCGGGCCCCACACTTTGGGAAGGTCTGCAATAAAGGAACATTTAATATATCAGTCTACTCTTCCTTTTATCAGACACAGTTACCACAGCTCGTAAATTTTCTTTTTACACATATATGTCAGCATTGAGGCAAATTTAGCAATGCCAAAATATTAAACAAACAATTAGGGGTGGGCGGTATAAACAGTATACGGTATGAATTTGGCTAACGGTAGAAATTTTGGCTATACCGCGATAGCGCATGTTGATGATGTCATCAAGCTACACCTTTTTTGGTCGAAAGCATGGCAGTGGCTACAAGCAGTGTTGCCAACTTAGCGACTTTGTCACTATAGTTTTCAAACCCCCAGCTGCTGTCAGAGCAGGAGATGTTCACCCCTAGGCATCCAAATTTCGAATGAATCGCGCGATTGCAAAGTGGGAAGTGGGAACAGGTGGGAAGCTGCGGTAAATTTACATTTTTTGTTGTCTAAAATAAATCAGTGCACTAAAATACATCATTCCATTACAAATGCAGAAATCGGATGTCCTTGCCGTAACTCCATGTTGTACATCTGATATGGACTGAAGCTGTCTGGTGAGGCTTGCTATGAACACTAGCTGCCTGGTAATGTTTTTCAACTTTTTGGCAAATCATCTTTTTGTCTTTTTTGTCCATTTCATTGTTAACAATGTTACTGTTAAAAACCTTTTTTTACTGTTACTTTTTGTGGATCACAAGGTTTACTACCTAACACACACACACACTCACACAAACACAAAAGTGACTGCCAGAGTGTGTATTTCGGGTCACTTTTGCTGGTTCCAAGCCCGAATAAAGGAGCAGGGTTGGAATTGTGACATTAAAAAAGACCAAACTATAATTGCTAAAAGAAATTTAATTTGTAGTTATATTTAATAAATTCTGTTTTCATGAATGCCTGGTTAGACTTGGATGTTAGACTATATCGCGATATATATAATTACCGCACATGCTTCACATTATACAGTGACATTGATTTTAGGTCATATCGCCCAGTCCTACAAACAATATTTGTCTCTTATATATAATACATCTACATATATATACTGTCAAAGACACTTGTCTTTGACAGTATATATATAGATAATACATCTATATATATACTGTCAAAGACACTTGTCTTTGAGTGAAGATTTAAGGTGATAGGAAACATATATTTGACACAGAATTCAGGTTCACTGCTATAATAACTAATAATGATTAATATATAACATTTTTAGAGCACTTTTTGGGGCAGGACCATTTTTGGTCCCGAGGACCACGAAAGGATGGATTTTTTAAAATGTGCTCTTGCAGAAAAAATAATAATGGATCAAAATGAATGTTGGTGCCAATTTTTAGACCATCTAAAGGCCTAATTATAATAACAATCAAATATTACTTCAAATGTATTTTATGGAAAATATTTAAGTTTTTTTTTTTTTCTGTTAAAAAACAGGGCGCTCATGTACCCAAACTGGGATTTAAAGTGTTAAAACAATGAAAATATAATTAAAACTTGATATGGATATTTTAAGCAGAAGTAGTTTTAAAAGACTGACTCATTTAAAGTGGAAAAAAATATTAATATATAACATTTTTAGAGCACTTTTTGGGGCGGGACCATTTTTGGTCCCGAGGACCACGAAAGGATGGATTTTTTAAAATGTGCTCTTGCAGAAAAAATAATAATGGATCAAAATGAATGTTGGTGCCAATGTTTAGACTATCTAAAGGCCTAATTATAATAACAATCAAATATTACTTCAAATGTATTTTATGGAAAATATTTAAGTTTTTTTTTTTTCTGTTAAAAAACAGGGCGCTCATGTACCCAAACTGGGATTTAAAGTGTTAAAACAATGAAAATATAATTAAAACTTGATATGGATATTTTAAGCAGAAGTAGTTTTAAAAGACTGACTCATTTAAAGTGGAAAAAAATATTAATATATAACATTTTTAGAGCACTTTTTGGGGCAGGACCATTTTTGGTCCCGAGGACCACGAAAGGATGGATTTTTTAAAATGTGCTCTTGCAGAAAAAATAATAATGGATCAAAATGAATGTTGGTGCCAATGTTTAGACTATCTAAAGGCCTAATTATAATAACAATCAAATATTACCTCAAATGTATTTTATGGAAAATATTTAAGTTTTTTTTTTTTCTGTTAAAAAACAGGGCGCTCATGTACTTAAACTGGGATTTAAAGTGTTAAAACAATGAAAATATAATTAAAACTTGATATGGATATTTTAAGCAGAAGTAGTTTTAAAAGACTGACTCATTTAAAGTGGAAAAAAATATTAATATATAACATTTTTAGAGCACTTTTTGGGGCAGGACCATTTTTGGTCCCGAGGACCACGAAAGGATGGATTTTTTAAAATGTGCTCTTGCAGAAAAAATAATAATGGATCAAAATGAATGTTGGTGCCAATGTTTAGACTATCTAAAGGCCTAATTATAATAACAATCAAATATTACCTCAAATGTATTTTATGGAAAATATTTAAGTTTTTTTTTTTTCTGTTAAAAAACAGGGCGCTCATGTACTTAAACTGGGATTTAAAGTGTTAAAACAATGAAAATATAATTAAAACTTGATATGGATATTTTAAGAAGAAGTAGTTTTAAAAGACTGACTAATTTAAAGTAGAAAAAAATATTGATATATAACATTTTTAGAGCATTTTTTGGTGCGGGACCATTTTTGGTCCCGAGGACCACGAAAGGATGGGAATTTGAGGTTCTACCAAGGGTTAATATTGGCCATATTATATTTTACAATGCTAAAGTGAGATGACTTTAACCCTTTAAGACCTACCATAGAACCAAGTCCGCCAGAGCTTATATTATATTTTTACATGCTGTAGTGCCATTTTTGGGAGCATTTCAAGTTGATATACATCAATACAACCATTATAACCCAAATTTTAATAATATGTATGCATTAAATGCATAGTAATTACATAAATTGCAAAAAAGTGCAATAAACTACAAAAAAATTGAAAATCTTTTTTGTTTTTTTTAACATATATTTCTAGTTAGAGAAATTTAAGAGGCTTATCCCTCAAAACTGTAAATACAAAAAAGTTGCACAAACTAGTTTCCCACCACAGGAAATTTATTTTAAGTGTCTTCATAGTTTTATTTTTGAAATACACCAATTTTCATATACTGCAGGAAAAACCGAAAATAAATATTATAATGCAAATTTGCAAAAAAACAGCATATGCATCAAAATAAACTACTTCCAGCAGTGCAATATGAGTCCTAAGCATCCCAGAAATGACACAGAAAGTCATAAAGTCAAACATAACTTTTAAAAACACAAGTATAGGCTCATAAGCCCCTGATGGTAAAAAAAACTACATTTCCTCAAAATGACATCACTTCCGGTTTCGGGCAGGTCACGGGGTCATGCGATAGTCCGCGCTGATGGACGTAGGAAGTGTTACGAACAGCTGATCGGAGCCAGAAAGACACATATACAAACAAACAGTACACAGGACACAGAACAGAAACATAAACAATTTTTCTTAAATATTTACATTAAGGACAATGGTTACTATATACAGAGTATTGTACAGTTATTAAATTAAATAAAAATAACTACAAGTAAGAGGCAAACCAGGTTGTAGTGCAAATCGGTTGGTTAACTTATTGCAGTTACAGTGCTGATGTAAACATTATGTTTGTTGGGAGCAGTTCTGATTGTACAGTCTGACAGCTGCAGGGAGGAAGGACCTGCGGAAACGCTCCTTCATGCATCTAGGATGCAGCAGTCTGTCACTGAAGGAGCTCTGCAGTTCAGCAACATTTACATGCATGGGGTGGGAGACTCTGTCCATCAGAGATGTTATTTTGGCCAGAGTCCTTCTGTCTCCCACCACCTGCACTGGGTCCAGGGTGCATCCCAGAACAGAGCTGGCCTTCCCGATGAGTTTATCCAACCTCTTCCTCTCAGCTGCCGATAAACCGCTGCTCCAACATACCACACTGTAAAAAATGACAGATGCCACCACAGAGTCATAGAAGGTCTTTAAAAGCGCCCCCTGGACTCCAAATGACCTCAGCCGCCTCAGCAGGTAGAGTCTGCTCTGACCCTTCCTGTAAAGAGCATCAGTGTTGTGGCTCCAGTCCAGTTTATTATTCAGGTGAACACCCAGGTACCTATAAGAGTCCACTATCTCAATGTCCACTCCCTGGATGTTCACCGGTGTCAGTGTGGTGGGTCTGCGTCTCCGGAAGTCCACCACCAACTCCTTGGTTTTCCTGGCATTGATCAGCAGGTGGTTCTGCTGACACCAGTCCACAAAGTCCAGAGTCCACTGTCTGTACTCTGAGTCGTCCTCACCTGTGATGAGGCCGACTATGGCAGAGTCGTCAGAGAACTTCTGTAGGTGGCAGCGTGGGGAGTTGATGGAGAAGTCTGCAGTGTAGAGGGTGAAGAGGAACGGTGCCAGCACAGTTCCCTGTGGGGCCCCCGTACTGCAGACCAGCGTGTCAGAGACACAGCCCTGTGACCTCACATACTGTGGACGTTCTGTGAGGTAGTCCAGTATCCACTGGGACATGTGGTGGTCCACTCCCGATATCTCCAGCTTGTCCCTCAGAAGTCGTGGCTGGATGGTGTTGAAAGCACTGGAGAAATCAAAGAACATGATCCTCACAGTGCTTCCAGGCTTCTCCAGGTGAGTCAGAGCTCGGTGCAGGAGGTAGATGATGGCGTCCTCCACCCCAATGCCAGGCTGGTAAGCAAACTGCAGCGGATCCAATGAAGACCTCACCAGGGGGCGCAGATGGTTTAGAACCAACCTCTCAAGGGTCTTCATCAGATGCGATGTCAGGGCTACCGGCCTGTAGCTGCTGAGGTCCTTGGGATGGGAGGTCTTTGGTACCGGTACCACACAGGAGGTCTTCCACAGCTGTGGTACTTTCCCCAGTGACAGGCTCAGGTTAAACAGATAACCTAGGATGCCACACAGTTCATCTGCGCAGCACCTCAGGAGCCTGGAGCTGACGCCATCTGGACCTGCAGCCTTATGCACCTTGATCTTGCGAAGCTCGTTCCTCACTTGAAGTGCTGAGATGGAGAGAGGGGGTTTTGGGGGAGGGGTGTGTATGTTGGAGTCCACAGAAGCCGGGGGTGTGTGTAATGACTGGGAGCTGGGAGGTGTGAAGCTGAGAGGTGTGAAGTCCTGAGATGAAGGACAGGCAGTCCCTGAAGATGAAAGAGATTGCAGCAGGGGGGACGATGCTGTGGGAGGGGTGGGTGGTTGATCAAACCTATTAAAATATTTATTTAGGTCATTCACCCACCCCAAGTCTCCTGCAGCCTGGGGGGTTGGTTTTTGTCCTGAGATTGTCTTCAGGCTGTTCCAAACCCCTCTGATGTTGTCCTGTTGCAGCTGCTCTTCCATCTTCCTCCTGTAGTTTTCCTTTCCTTGCCTTATCTTCCATTTTAGCTTCTTCTGAACAACTCTCAGCTCCTGTTTGTCTCCAGATCTAAAGACTCTCTTCTTCTCCTTGAGGAGAGCCTTAATTTCAGGATTTATCCATGGCTTGTTGTTAGAAAAACACCGTACCTTTTTGATGGGTATGGTGCTGTCCACACAGAAGTTCATGTAATCCGTAATGCAGTCTGTGATGCTGTTGAGGTGATCCTCCAGGGGGCTGCAGAGGTTGTCCCACACAGTAGAACGGAAACAGTCCCTCAGGGCCTCTTCAGTCTCTGTCTCAGTCTTCAGTCTATGTAAGTACAACTCCTCCAGTTTTATATGCAAAAAAAATTATTGCGCTAGCTTACGTGGTTGCAGAGCTACCGGGGTTTGAAAATAGTTACGCACAACAGAGCGTGCCCGCTCCGACTGGCTTTAAAGGGTTAATCTCATGAACAACATTAGCTAGTACTGATGGTAAATTCGATTCTTTTTACTGAATCGAGTTTTAATGAGTCACTCACCAAAGTGAATCGGGTTTCTTGAGTCATTTGAGTCACTGAGTCAGTTGACCAGAGAGTGCAAAAATGTATATTTTCACTCAAACTTAATTTGTTTATCTTTTAATGTAAATTCTACTGCTAAGATGAATGATTGCAAAAGAAAACAACTATTTTCTTTAGAGCAAAAAAGAACAAAAAAATTCTAAAGGGAACATTTATTAATTTTTATTTTATTTGTATTTTCCTTAAATGTGTCAATATATATTTTCTCATCTAAATGTCCACTGAGCTGTGAGCCAGGGGGCGATAAAGTGCCTTAACATTGTCTGTGAAGGTTCTCAGTCATCCAGGTCATCGTAGTCAAAGGAGTTTGCGAAGAAAAGCGTCTGGACTTCTTTAAGTTGCTTGAAGACGTTTCACCTCTCATCCGAGAAGCTTCTTCAGTTCAGTTGAACTGAAGAATGTTGAAGACGTTTCACCTCTCATCCGAGAAGCTTCTTCAGTTCAGTTGAACTGAAGAAGCTTCAGTTCAACTGAAGTTCAACTGAGAAGCTTCTTCAGTTCAGTTGAACTGAAGAAGCTTCTCGGATGAGAGGTGAAACGTCTTCAACATTGGTTGCCAACCAAGAAGAAGAAGAAGTAGCTGTGAGCCAGGAGGGAGGGGGTGAGTGAGTGTCGCAGAAGGGAGGGGGTGAGTCAGTGAGTCAGTGATTCGTTCAACTCGTTTGAGCTGTGAGCCAGGAGGGAGGGGGAGAGTGATTCGCTTATGCTATGATTCAGCACAGCAAGGGAGGGGGTGAGTACCTCAAATGCGCTGTTAGCATGCTAGCTGAGCAATGCTACTGTGAACCGAGGAGCTATTGTCTTGATGTGAGCTTCTACTCAGGGTTTTTTCTTCCAGTTCAGAGCAGGAAAGTTTTTGTTAATAATACTGGCTGTTGTTTTTTCCCCACAATTTTAACTATAAGCTAGATATATTTCTACTAATGGAATTAGTTTGCTAACAGCAACAGGGATGAGTCAGTGAGTCAGTTGCGCTTGTGAATCATGATTCACGAGTCAGTAAAGTGATTCTCGAGTATTGAACGATTCGTTCATGAATCGAACATCACTATTAGCTAGTATATAACAATTAGCTAGTCTTAAAATGACTGTTCAGTACAGAAATGAAGCCCAACAATCATGTTTTTACAGTCTCGCGGTCTCAGCCTCAGATACACAACAAATCAAACAAAGCTCATATAAAAACAAACAGATGAACAAAAACATTTTCTCCTTCATTTCTGTCACACAATGCTGTATGAAACCTTTGATGCAGTTAGTATCATGGTTGCTAGGCAGCCTGAGCAGCGCGACGGAGGCTAGACTGTTCCATTTCACAAGCCTCTCACTTCCGGTCTATGAGGACGAGGCCCACGTAAAATGCGTTCTCCAGGCTGCAGACCCTGAATTAACTGTGTGTATATGAGAAGTACTCCTCAGATCCACTTGGTGTTTGCTGTGACTGCATGTATTGGGATCAATGCGCATTGGTAATAAAGCTTTGATGAACAATACTCTAGCCTGATCTGACCTTTCTTCTCCAGCTGGGATATCAAAAAAAGAAGTGAACCTCAACAGCACCTAGCCATACGAGAAGTCCGATCACTTTTTTTCTAAGCTTCTTAGACTCAGAACAAAAGCTGTCCAGCTTTGTGTGTCTACGAAAAGTCTTTCTACAAATCCTGCTGGAATACGTCAGGTTACAGCTGCAAACAAAGCAAGATGGAAATAATTGAACAAGCAAGCAAATGCTCAGCTTCTCCCAGCATGCTGAGCTAATGATTAGTTGGTGTTTTTCTGCAAACAGTCTCTCACCCTTCTCTCAAGACACTGAGGAGAACAGTAGAAGACTTCATTCAGGAGCTGTTGAAGTTCTTCACTGATTCTTTTTGATGGTAGCAATCAGGCGGATATTTTTACTTCCAAAAACATACGTCTTTATTTGCCTTGAAAGCAAGGGCGTTGATTTGGTTTTGGCATTGGTGGGGACGGATCATTCAACCACCGAACCCTGCACGGCTCCTTTTTTTTTCCTTTTTGTCTTTGCTTCTTGATAAAAAAAGGAGAAATATGCTTACCTGCATATGCTATTCTACGTGCTTTTTAACCGTTTAAAATAAGTCATAGTTTTATATGTGAATTATATAATGTTACATTTTAAACCATTTGTTTACTATTAAACAAATGACTAAGTATTTTAGACTTTAGTTTACTTCAGCCATATAACATATAAATCAGGTATCACACAAAAATAAAAATAGCTTCAAATACATTCATGACAATAAAAGAATGTGACTTTAAGGACTTAACAACATTAGTTCAGTTATAGTACACCAACATTTCTTATGCATTAACACTTAGGCAACACTGAATGACCTGCTAGTTTTTGTCAATAAAACTACTCATCTAAGATTACCACAAAGTAAAAGATCTCTCAGCAAAATTATGCAACATTTTAGGCACTATTGCCCCGATCAAATCAGTGAGCTGGGATGTTTTATTCTAAACATGAACTACTGTTACAGCAACAGACATGAACTACTGGTGTCCCACACAACAACTCAATGTCCACTATGTGAAGGAGCCAAACACATGTTTTCGCCTCTCATTAACTGAGATGAACGGCTGGCATATTTGTTTTACATCTATACTGTCCAGTCTCTCCTGGTGGACATGGCAAAATGTTATTCATGGTTACATACAATTTTAGACTGATGTTGGCCAAAGCCTAGCACATACTTGCCATACTTGAGACCTCAGAATTAGGGAGACATTCAAAAGGGCTGTTTGGGGGGATATATACAAAAAACTTAAATTTTACAATGTTTATTTATCGGATAAAATAAGTTAAATGTCACCGTCATTAGAAACAGAAACAGGCCGGGGGTGTCCAAATTCAGAGGCTGCGTCCACCTGAGGACCAGGTGTTGTGACAAAAAGTGATTGTCTGCCAAAAACTGATTGATTGTATTTAAACTGCTATAAATAACTTGTTGGTCTATAATATTTGAAACATGTGTCAAATATATCCCCATGAATGATATCAAGTCATCTTGAGCAACAAACAACATTCCTGTAACAAGGTAGAAGCCGCAATCAGTTTTAGGCAGTGACTTTTATGTATCCTTTATTTATGGTTAAAAAAAAATCTTGTTTACTTAAAAATGTCTCTCTTAAGAGTAATCTGGCCAGGAGGACAGCTGAAATTGCAACAAATGCAAAAATAGTTCTGTAAACATATTTTAAGTGGACAAAAGGGAGCTGATAGATTATAATGTAAGTACAATAACACAGTTACAAAGATACTTGAGAAACATTTTTTTAATTTTATATATAATCCCTTTGTAATACCTGTTCACAGAAGTCTATTTAGTATCATACGTAATGATATTACACATAAAAAGCACACGGAAACACTTTTTGGCACAACACCAGCTCAGATATTTGAAGTTTACACAGCTACATTCTCGCCTAAAAACATGTTTAAAGTTTATTTTGCAACAACAGAAAGAGTAATAAGAATAATATTAAAACTAAGTAGCTGCAGTAGTAGTAGCCATTGTTGGAAACTGGAATTGGCTGAGGCAATCTGGGATATACTTTTTCAATTTTGTTGTCCGGGTGGAAAATCGGGAAAAATTGGGGAGAATGGTGGCTCTGGGAGATTTTCAGGAGGGGCACTGAAATTCGGGATTGTCCCGGAAAAATCGGGAGGGTTGGCATGTATGGCGTAGCATAGCCTGTAACGTTATTATGACGGACACATTTTATGACTTTAAGTGACTTACAGGTTTCTTTGAAAAATACTTTCTTATATCCAGGTTCTTCCATTTTGCTGCCATCCTTCTCTCCTCCTTGCAGCGCAGGCTTGCCGCTGCTAAAACTAAGCAGAGCTCCCTGAAAGGCACAGCCAATCACATTGGCCATATTTGTCACACGAGGTCGGACTCCAGTAGAGAACGTAATTTAACTCTTTGTGCACCGCTGGGTGAATGATATGTTGACAGATCGTTTTTTCTTTCTATCGGGTTTGTTTTTCTTTACTCAGAGAGATCAAATTATTGGTGGGGACAATTCAATAACCGTCGGATATTGGTGGAGACTTGTCCCTTCCGTCCATGCCAAATCTACGCCCTTGTTGCAGTGTAAACACTGTCGCTAAGTAGAAAACCAGCGGAGTGATACACCACCTGTTGTCAGACCTGCAGGTTTATCCCTGTGCTGTTCTCCTGTCTTTTGGTGGACAAACTTTTTTTTTTTTTTTACTGGCACACATCATTTGTGGGGCATCGTATTGTGACACCTGATTGTTCTCTCATTTTAGTTTTAGTAATATTTTTAAATGGTTGTAGTAAATGAAAAAAAAAACGGCAGGTCTATTGGCTGCATTTTTAGATAAATAGCTGTATATGTTTGCAAAATGTACAATTTATATTTGCATTTCAAGTTATAAAAATTTAATCAACATGTTTGTGGGGTTTTTTTTACAGTAAAAAATACTACTAGGATTTAAGTTCTTTGTGTGATTTCAGATCAGTAATACTAATCCAGTATGTCAGTGAACAAACAACTAAATTCAGTAGAGCTGAAAAGATACCAAACAAGGCAAGAGGAAAAAATAAAATGAAACAGTTTGAGGGTGAAATACAAACGTAAACTCAAAAGGAGTCAAAAATGGCCGGTTGTATTTCAGACCTCAGTGGGTTAATCCAACAAATCATGAAAAATTAGGTTTAAATTTTTGTTCATGACAGTGCAGATCTCTGACATTTTGTGTAATGTAAGCATGTAACAATTTGATTGTTTTCTAACAATACAGACATACTCTTTTATTAAACTGTATCACATTACCCACAAGATGATCTCAGTGTCTTTCACACAGGCAAAGGAAACAAAAGTACAACCTTAAATTTTGTCTGTTTAGATCATATGACTCGCGGTTGTGCTCTAGTCTGAAGATAGCGTGTGACAATATTTCTCAGGACTGTACAGAAACAGAAACAACAACAAAGAGAAGCAACCATAACAGCAACTACCACACCTACAATCAGTCCAATAGATCCACCCAGTCCTCCTGATCGACCTGCAGGTGAGAAACAGGAGTGACATGTCAGGTGAAGAGTGAAGAACAGAACAGAATCCATTTATCTTCCAATGCAGAAGATTAAGTAAAAACAGCTAAAAATGCTTAAAATGTCAATAAAGTGTTGCAATTTACACAGATTTGCACATTCACTGAAATAACAGTCAGTAAAATAATACACAGCTTTAGAATATTGTATACTAACTCCTGGAACTACAACACATGGCACACATTAAATTTCTGTGTCTCTGTCACATCACATTTACAGATCTGAGGTCCACACAAACTTGTGTCTCCTACACGCATGTGTGTCTGTGTGTGAAGGACTGAACATCAAAGAAAAGAAGAAAAGTGGGACCTCTCTCATCCATCAGTCATCATGTGGACAAAGGCTGCTCGAACTGTGGCCCTCAAATGCAGCCTTCATTTCCCTGAATTTTAAGGCTGTGGCGGTGTAGACTTCGTGGCCCAAAATATCCCACAATTCATAGCGCGGCAGTCACTGTGGATAATTTTGCCGCAGACGGCAGAAGTGTAGCGGTGAAGAGTAAACTGTTAAACGTAAGTACTGAATATTATGTCACTTATTTATGTGCAAATGTTTAATAATGAGGAACATTAAAACATTACTGTTGGCCACATGTCGGCAAAGTTATTTGCCATTAGCGATGTTTGTACTTTCTATAAGGATGTTATGTGTTTGTATACTTTCTGCCCAGTTTGACCCATTTAGCAGAAGTCAGTCTGTTTAAGGCTCTGATATCTATTCTGTATGACTTAAAGCAGTTATGACATGGTCTGATTTTCTCACCCAATAAAGGGATATTTAATATATCAGTCTACTCTTTGTTTATCAGAAACAGTTTTCACAGCTCATACATTTTCTTTTTACACATATATGTAAGCATTGAGCCAAATTTAGTAATGCCAACATATTGAAGGAACAATATTTGTCTCTTATATATAATACATATACATATACACTGTCAAAGAAACTTGTCTTTGAGTGAAGATTTAAGGTGATGGGAAATATAAATAACTGCAACTTGAATCTTTACTGAAGCTCAGTATTTGACACAGAGTTCACTCACATGAATTTCACTCACATGTGCTGTACCAGTGTACCTGCACATGTGATGTGACAATAGAAGTGATTTGATTTGAGAGTTCAAACTCACTGCTGTAATAACTTATAATGATTAATATAAGAACTATAATATTGGCCATATCATATTTACACTGACTTTAGTCTCATGAACAACATTAGCTAATTGTTATTTACTAGCTAATCTTAAATGACTGTTCAGTACAGAAATGAAGGCCAACAATCATGTTTTACAGTCCTGTGGTCTCAGCCTCAGATACTTATTAAATCACACAAAGCTCGTGTAGAAACAAACACACGAACAAAATATGTTCTCCTTCATTTCTGTCAAACAAAGCTGTATGAAACGTTTCCAGCGGTTGGTGTTATGGTTGCTAGGCAACCTGAGCAGCGCGACAGAGGCTAGACCGTCCCATTTCACAAGCCTTGCACTTCCGGCCTTAGCGGTCTTTGAGTACACGGCCCTTGAGGATCGTTGAGGCTGCATACTTTAAGGCTGCAGAACCTGAATTGGGATACAGCCATCGAGTTTCCCCACACATGTTTACAGACGAGTTAGAGAGCAAGAGAAGAAGAGACTGATTCATAAATGTCTTTGTTTCTGCTCTAACCTTACCCAAACAATGCTGCTCTACAACTCTAGACTACCAGCCACAAAGACAACAGCTGGAGAAACATCTGTCTACCTCTGACATCCACCAGCTCATCCATACAACAAACACACATCAACAACCAGGAAGCAGCTTCACCTCTGATCACACACACACTCAACTCTACTCACTCACCTGGAGGAACAACATAAAGATAGATGTAGCTGATGTATTTCCATGAGTTTGTTTCTGCTACTTTAACATGACAGTGGTATGTTCCATTATCATAGATCGTCACATCCTTCAGAATCAAAGACACGTCTCCATCTTTCATCTGTCTGTCCTGCAGATCTGCCCAGTTCTTATAAAATGAATGCTGGTTATCTGAATCAACTTTGTTATCCTGGTACAAAAAGACAATTTTTTTCTCCCAGGTAGTGTTTGATCCACTTTACAGCTGTGATCTTGTTTGTAACTCGACATGGCAGAATGACACTGTCTCCAATATCAGCTGTGATGACTTTCTGAGCTGAAAAAGGAAACAAAAGAGAGCAAAGTGCTTAAAGGTCAAAGTACAATTATAATCACAATTATTTACTTTATTTTCTTTGACATTTGAGGTTTTAGTCCTGTTGGATTTAATTAATGCTAATATCCTAACATCCTCCAGAGGCCTGTACTATGAAGCAGCATTCAGGTTTATTCAGGTAACTTCAGAGTGTTTTCTTCACTTTGCATTGCCATGGTAACTTATGCTGTGAACCAAATTAAGATCCAGATTAGAAATCATCAGACAGGGATAGGGATCAATCAATTCTCCAGTAGATAGAGTCACAATTCCTGGAAGATCCTTTAGACCCCTGTGCAGGATGAGTAGGAGGGTCTACTTTGTTTTTGTTTTGTTTTTAATGTCACACAGTGGAAATTTGTGGGGTTTTCTTTTTGTTTTATCATACTGTGTATTGGTACATAGTGTTGATTTTATTTGCATGATTTATTGTGATATTTACATTGTGTCTTTTAGTATTGTTGCACAATATTCTTTTAATCCACTGTGGACTAAGCGGACTATTGTAGGCATCTGTGGAGGCGGGGGCGTTCCCCGAGGCGGCCTATCAGCCGCCAAACTGACCTGCTAAGAGGAATAGTGGGCGCAGAGACGGGAAGGACTACGCACGAAAGGTGAGCAGGAGGAAAAGAAACGCGTCCAAGCCAGCATATGTGTCGAAGGACCTGCTGCCCGACTGTGGGCTGCCACGAGTCGTTCACCGACGGACCGGCCAGCGGAACACGGCGATCCAGACCTGACGGCAGGAACAGTGACAGTGGGAGGCGATGCCCGCAATCCACAGCAGGGCAGGGGTGTCCCTCTGCCTGCATCTGGCGATGCTACGAGGGAGGCCGTGTTCAGGTGTGGAATGGGGCGGGACTGCGCCATGACGCGCTGTCAGGAGGAGACAGGTCTGCGACAGGAGCCCCCTCCTTGTTGTTTTGGCCGCCGTGGTTTCCATCCCTCTCCTGTTTCAGATAAGGAACATTTGCCCACGTGTCGCTGGACTGTGGGATTATGGGACTGTGGGGGAAATTTTAGCATATGGAAACATTTGTTTAGCTTTACTTTTGATAGTGTATAGTTATTTCTGCCGGCAGGTTTTTTGGCGTATTGAGAAAACTCTTTTTATTGTATAGGGGATTTTAAACTGTATTTGTAATTCTGTCTGTGTCTGTGTCCATGGAAATAAATGGTGTGTTTAAGGCCAACTTAGTCTCTGTGCCCTGAGCGCTGACCCACTCACTCCCCTTATTCTTGTCTGTGAGCGGACTTTGTGGTAAAAATTTAGATCCACCAGTCTTAGTGGTTACATTAACAGCATTTATTTTCTTCGGTAATAAATAGTAAATAATATAGAATTTTAGATGCAACTTTATTCTGTGATTTTCTATTTTTATCTTCAGTTAGCAGCAAACACATTTTTACAACAGCTGCCTTTATGTAGCTACAGCTGTTTGTATACACTGAACAAAAAGCTTTGTAGCTGTATACCAGTGTTGGGTAAGTTACTTTAAATTAGTAACTTAGTTACATTACTAGTTACTTATATCAAAAGTCGCTCAGTTACTTCAAGTTACTTACTTTTAGAGTAACTAGTTACTAGGGAAAGTAACTTTGGTTTTACTCAGAATTCTCTTGTTAAGGTGTTGCTTCCGTAACTGGATACCCAGCAAGATTGCCAGTCTTCTAGCTTGCTTACTTGCCACACGTGCACTGTGCCACCTACCAATAGAAAGGAAAAAATAATGTGCACATTTCCACAAGAGAAATCCCACGCCTGGATAAAAGATTTAGCATTAGTACTATGATCCATTTGACTTTATGTTTAAGATCATTCTGCACTTATTTGTAAGAGTCATTGGCGCTCTATATATAGGCTGTAATGCTCAGTTAAGAGTGTGCATGGAGATTTCTGGTCTCAGTGTCACAAAGGTTATGGCAGAGAACAAACAAAGAAAAATCACTTTTGTTTGACAACATAAAAAAATACTGACATATGTAATTTTATTCTGTAGCTGAAGTTGGGGTTTTTACTGTGTTTATGGCATTTTATTTATTTCCATTTATTTAATGTAAAGTGTGTTTGGACCGCTTGTCTGTGAAAGGCTCTTTATGAATAAGCGTTACTCACTAACTACTTACTGATGGCATTCAGTCAGGTTTCATTGCTGGTGATATAAACAGAGCACTTCACTTTAGTTTCAGGAGAAGTGAAAATGAATCTGAGTGAATGTGTTTCTGTTACCTCTCCACAAACTGTAAGAAAGTACTGGCATTTGTGAGTACAAGAAAACAATTATTAGAATACAATGTGTTAAATTTGCTTAGATGAGAGGGTCCAGTTGTAGATCAGAGGAATAGGGAAGGATTTGTCTGTGTGTTTTACTTTGGCTTAGCTGTAGGCCTGAGAGTGTGTGTAATTGTGTAGAGGGATAGGAATTTATGGACACTGGGGGTCTGCTGTCATAAAAGGAGACAGGAAGCTGCAGTTGGGGGGATGCTGATGCTGATGCTTGTACCTTTTAATAAAAGTTCATAATTGTTATAACTTAGAAGTAGGTTTGCAGGAGACTCTCCACATGCTTATCTGTAAATGAAAGACAACAAGAGGCCAATGGCCCTGTAGAAAAGCCTGTGTTAGTGTGAACTACATTACCCAGCAGCCTCTGGGCAGTGATGGGATTCATGGGACTTCTGAGCTAGATGGTCTTCGTTCGTTCCTGGGCTAACGATTGTGGAGAGAGCTGCTGGGAAGCAAAGCAAATAGCCCATCCTGTATTTGTTGGGGATGGTGTGCGTCACATAAACGTGAGTTAATGTTCCATGCTTAAGATGTTTACACTGCTACTTGTGTGTATTGGTTTTAGTTACCTTTAGCATATGTGCTAGTTAGCGATAGCTATGGCAGCCCAGTTACTTGATTGTTTTGGGCTTGTTACAGCTTTGTGTGTTCCCTCTGCCAATTTATGTGAATTTGTATACTGTAATATCACTGTATTACGTAGTGGCTAAGTAGGGGGCTGACTGTTTACTAAGTGCATCAGTGTAAATAGGTCATCTCTTGCGTTGGAGTGCCCTCTTGTGGCACCTTCTGGGTAGTGCCTTAGTAAACGTGAACCCTGTAAGAAGTGGTATCAGACTGATTTGTAGTGGAGGAATTTGTTGCAAGTTTTCTTAATCTTTAATCTGTATTCATGTTGTAATGCATACCCTGTTCTTAATCATAGAAACCACACCATATCACCCCTCCACATCCTCCTACTGTATGCCATAACTCCCTGTACCATCCATCTGACCACCAATAAACTCCACCTTTGGCAATCTAATCCCTGGATGTCAGCCTCTCCTTCTGACCGAGGATAGTTACTATTGCAGCACCACCCAGCATTAAACTGACGTACACCATTCTGTACAGGCCCAGTGGATGCAGAGTGGGGGTCTCAGTGCTTGTAATCTGTTAACTCTGTTTTGTATGTTTTCTTTTGTGTCATGACCAGTGTTGGGCAAGTTACTTTGAAAAAGTAATTCAATTATAGTTACTAGTTACTTCTTCAAAAAAGTAACTGAGTTAGTAACTGAGTTACAATATTCTAAAAGTAATTAATTACTTGAAAAGTAACTATTGCGTTACTTTAAAAAAAAAACGTTTAACCCTCTGGGGTCCAGGGTATAATTAGCCATTTTTTACTACTTTTGATTTTCCCTCCACATTTTACCTTTGACATACTGTATTAACACAATTGATCTAAAATAAGACAAAAACCATAAAATCAGAGTAGAAAAAGTTAATTCTTTTTTACTGTAACAACCACAAACATGTTTAATGAATCATATTTCATAACTTTAAATGCAAATATAAATTGTTAATTTTAAAATCCTATGCACAAGTTTTGCAAACAACAAAGTTATTTGCAGCCATTTACCTTTTACCCTTTTTAAAATAACCATTTCAAACTATTTACAGAACAATCAGCTGTTAAGATGCCACACAAATTATTTGTGCCACTCCAAAAAAATTATTTCTGTCCACTATAAAGGAGAACATCACAGCCTGATACCTGCAGGTCTGACAGCAGCAGGTGTATCACTCCTGTTTCTACCTGGAGGCAGCAGTCGCCTCATTGTTCTGACACACAACACAAAACTATCCACAACACTACACACTAACTACACAAGACAACACATTAACTACACACCCCAAACACGCTAAACGTCACAAATCTCCCACATCTCAAAACTCGCTCTCTCTTTCCTGCTCTCTCTCTCTCTCTCGCCGTCAATCTTAAAACTTCCCGTTTTTTTTTTTTAGGTCACTCTAGATCAACCTAACAGACGATCTAGAGTGAGAGAGCTGCAATCAATGTGTCAGTGCTAGCGCTAACATGACGAAACTATTGAGGAAAAAC
>NW_027052012.1:0-34984 GCF_036321145.2 Pelmatolapia mariae
TGCACACAATTTGCAAATGCACCATATTTTACAGACCATAAGGCTCACTGGATTATAAGGCGCATTAAGCGAAACAAAAATGTCGCATAAGTCAAACTTTACTCAGCTCATTCTTCTTGCTTCCTCCACTTCCGTACCATTGATTCATTAATGTTTAATTCTCTCACAGCTGCTTTATTCCCATGTTGGGAAGGGCGATGGACACTAAGATAACTACAGAATACTTTATAAGTGAACCTGATGCTTTAATAAGGATTTGAGCTATTTGCATTTAAATTAAATAGATTTATTGACAGACATCAATTAAATAAGTAAACTTGTACCTCAGTAATATAGTTCTGCCACTTATCTGCTCTAATGACTGGAAATCTGATATCCAGTCACCAGCACAGCTCACTCACTTACAGTCATTACTTCACTGTTTTTGCTCCTGAGCAAATCAGTTTGTTTTAGATTAAAGTTGTTTCATAACTGCATAATTTTACTGAAGTTTAATGTGTCAGCGGAGCACATGTGGAACTGAACCATTCGCTTGTCTTAATTATCTGATGTTTATATGTGTTACACTTTTTTAATCTTTCATTTTAAATTGAAACTAACATTTAAAAACATTTGGTACAATGTGGAAAGAGGAAGAGTATTTCCACCAGGAGCAGAAACGTCTGACTCAGCATGACGATGCTGTTGGTGGATACTGAAGAGCTCAGCCTGTCAAGACATGATTAGGTTATCGTTTTTAAAAATGTTTATTCAATTATATTCTGAGGCCAGTTATCTGGTATAATTTTTGGAAGTCTATTAAAATAAAAATAAAATCAGATGTGTGGTCTTTTGGTTGTTTTTGTTCAATAAGCAGATGTTGGTGTTTCAGCAATGCAGTAACTTAAGTTTAAAAGGCTTGTTAGAAACTATGAAACACATCATACAGACTTCTGGACATTAGAAGACATTATGTCTAACAAGCCTTGTACAGTTAACTGAAACAGCAACATTATCTCTTTTATTAAAACATGCATATACACGGGTCACACTGCTTTTTGAAAACCCCCCAACAAAGATCAGATGTTAGTCAGACTTTATTTTAGAATTCAGTTTAATAATATTTTCTGGAGCAGGCTGAACAGCAGTCTTCACTATCTACAAGCAGCATGAACATGCTGTATTGAAAATGCTCTCTTTCCTCCTTAAACATCTTTTTAATGTTAGTTTTAATTTAATGCTTGTTTCAGGAGCATAGTCTTAACTCAAAGTGGGAGGGGAGGGGAGGGGCTGTCAGATGCGCTGAGAGACCGTTTCGTCTGCGGCAACAACAATGAAAGCACACAGAAACGACTCCTCACAGAGGATAACCTCACTTTGCACCATGCGTTAGAGATAGCTATATCGATGGAGACAGCGGCAAAAGATGCAGGAGAGCTCTAGGGAAAGTGCACGGAGCCGTGTTCTGTAAATAAAATACATCCACAGCGCAATAATAAATTACAGATGTGCTTCGGATGCGGCAAAAAGTCACTTCAGGCTGCTAATTGTTGGTTTAAAGAGAAAGAATGCCTGCAATGTAACAAAAAGGAGCATATACAGAAAATGTGCAAATCAAAGCAGTATGATAAAAAGAAAAACGAAATGTGGAAAAGAGACAGAAAGCTGCATGAAGTAAATGAGAAAGACTCAAATGATTCTCAGGAGGATTTGGCATGCCTGGAGCTGTACACGATGCAAGAGAAAGATAATGATGCAATATGGCTCACACCAAAAATACAAGGGGTTGAGTTACAGATGGAACTGGACACTGGGTCTGCCCTCTCACTGATCTCATATGAAGATTACAGAGATAAATTCCCCAATCTGAAACTGAAACACACCTCAGTGAAACTGAAATCATACACAAGTGAAAGAATAACTCCTCCGGGAAAACTAAAAGTGAAAGTGGAATATGAGAAAAAGAAATGCAACCTGGAACTTTGTGTTCTGAAAAATGGAGGTGTGCCATTATTTGGGCGTGACTGGTTGAAATACATCCACCTCAACTGGAAAGAAATAAAGTCAATGAGACTGGAACGAGGCCTGAGTGCACATTCTGTGGATGAAAGACTGAAACAGAAACTTAATAACCATGCCCAGGTGTTCAAAGATGGAATCAGCACCCTGAAAAATATTAAAGCACAGATCATACTGGAGGACAATGCAAAACCAAGATTTCACAAGGAACCTGTACCTTATGCTTTATGCCCCAAAGTCGAAGCAGAGCTCCAACGCTTGGAAGAGCAAGGAATACTCACCAAGGTGAAATGGTCAGATTGGGCTACACCAATAGTATCAGTAAGCAAGAAAGCAAGTGACAGTGTGCAGATCTGTGGTGATTTTAAGGTTTCAGTGAACCCAGTTCTCTTCATAGATCAGTACCCACTTCCACGGATAGAAGACATACTCACAGCAGTCGCAGGTGGCAAACACTTTTCAAAAATTGACCTTGCCCAGGCTTAACCCCAGTTGGAAGTAGAAGAGACATCCAGGAAATATCTGGTGATAAACACTCACAAAGGCCTATATCAGTACAACAGACTGGTATTTGGTATCGCCAGTGTCCCAGCAGTATGGCAACGTGCCATGGATCAGGTCCTACAAGGCATTCCAGGAACACAGTGTTTTCTGGACGACATAATTGTCACTGGTGTTGATGAGGAGACTCATCTGGCTAACCTAACAGCAGTCCTGGCCAGGCTAGACAAATATGGATTGAGAGCAAACAAAAACAAATGTGAGTTCTTCAAGGATGCCATTGAGTATTGTGGATACAAGATCGACAGACATGGGCTCCACAAAACCGAGGACAAAGTTGAAGCAGTCCTGAAGGCACCAGACCCTAAAAATGTGAGTCAGCTACGTTCATTCTTGGGCTTAATTAATTATTACCACAAGTTTCTACCAAACCTTTCAACAGTCCTGCACCCGCTGAACTCTCTGCTGCAACAAAATGTCAAATGGAAATGGACAAAAAACTGTGAAGAGGCATTTAATGGCGCTAAGCAGCTCATTACATCAGAGGAGGTTCTGACACACTTTGACCCCAATCTACCACGTTGCCTCGCCTGTGATGCCTCACCATATGGCATTGGTGCCGTGCTATCTCACAAAATGCCTGATAGATCAGAACGACTAGTTGCCTTTGCCTCAAGGTCCCTAAATGCAGCCGAGCGCAACTATACGCAGATAGACAGAGAAGCACTCAGTCTAGTGTGGGGAGTGAAGAAGTTTAATCAGTATTTATATGGACGACACTTCACCCTGATCACAGACCACCGACCGCTGGTTTCCATCTTTAACCCTCAGAAAGGTATTCCAACCATGGCTTGCGTACGCTTGCTTGGGCTTTGTTCCTGGGTGCACACACCTACACCATTGAGTTCAAAGGGACAAGGCTACATGGAAATGCAGATGGACTTTCACGTCTTCCACACATGCAACCCACCGAAGAAATGACTGATCCAGCTACTGTGTTTCATGTTACACAAATGGAACCCCTACCTGTCACAAGTGCTCAGGTGAAAAGAGAAACGAGCGGAGACACAATCTTGTCCAAAGTATCCGATCTTACTGTGAATGGTTGGCCGTCCTGTAGTGATACTCAGTTCTCTGCGTACTCCACCCGCAAAGACCAACTATCCGTTTGCCAAGGATGTGTCATGTGGGGAACGCGTGTCATCCTGCCTCCCAAACTACGTACAAAGGTACTGGACTCACTGCACGATGGACATTTGGGTGTTGTTAAGATGAAAAGTTTTGCTAGAAGCTATGTTTGCTGGAAATAGAGAATATGGCTAAATCCTGCATTGGTTGCCAGCAGACGCTGCGCCAGCCTCAAACAGCACCTGTACACGCGTGGGAGTGGCCATCCGCTCCATGGCAACGCATTCATATAGACTATGCTGGCCCATTTATGGACCAAATGTTCCTGGTTGTGGTTGATGCCCACTCAAAGTGGCCAGAAATCTTCCCCGTAAAGCAAGCAACAGCTGCCAGCACAATTAATGGTCTTTGGTCACCGTTTGCACGCACAGGTCCGCCACAATAGTCGTCAGCTTACTGGAGAGGAGTTCCAGTGTTTCCTTAGGAGTAACGGCATACGACATATCAATTCAGCTCCCCATCATCCTGCAACAAAGCTGAACAGCTCATCCAGTCCTTCAAGCGGTCAATGAAAGCCAGTCGCACAGAGGGGAAGCCACTACAACAGAAAATTGACAATTTCTTACTGGCTTACAGGAACACCACTCATGCAACAACTGGACACACACCTGCAGTGCTCTTCATGGGACGGGATCTGAGATCACGTCTAGATTTGCTGAAACCAGACATTTGCAAGGATGTCCAAGATAAACAGTCTTTCATGGTGGAAGCAACAAGAAACAAAACCAGATTCTTCAATGTTGGACAAAAAGTTCTCGCCAGAGACTAGAGACCCAAGTCAGAAATGGCAGTCTGGCACGATTCGTTCACAGACCGGACCGCTGATATACACCATAAATGTTGGAGCCAAATTAGTCTGGCGTAGACATGTTGATCAGATTCTAGATGCAGAATGTCACGTGGTTCCAGAGCAACCTGAGAGCACATCTACACCTCAAGATTCAGAAGAGTTTGCCCTCGCTTCACCACCTGAGGTTCAGGGTTTACGTGAAACCACCAATGCTCAAACACCTGAACCTTCCACACAGAGCACTATGGACTCTGACCAAACAGGCAGACGTTACCCTGAGAGAAATTACAGAGCACCTCAGAGACTGAACTCATAGGTTTCCAGTTCATTTTGTAAGGAAAGCAGTTCAAATGTTTAAGAGGAAACAACCTACCTCTATGTTGTAAATCACTGAGTAGGTGTCATATTTCAGTTTAAGTACAATTATTGGGTTACGGCATTTACCTGAAAATATCTCGATTGTTTGATACTTATGTTCATCAAAGCTGGATGGGAGGAACTGTTATGTATTTAATAAAATCAGTTTATATTTTGTGGTAAAGTAAAGAACACCAAGTGTGGTGTATGTGCGCATTTATATGCCTGTGCCTTTCCACAACATGGTTAATAAAGTAAGTTACTAACAACCAAACAGGTGTTGTTACTTTACCAGTTAAGTTATAAGAGAGAACATAACAAACTGGTTGAGATCCTGGATTAAAGAGGGAATGGGAAGGGAGGAGGAGTACAGAGGACTGATTGGTCGGTTCGTGAGGTGGTGTGAGGAGAATCTCCTGAAGCTGACTGTGGCCAAAACAAAGGTGCTGGTGGTGGACTTTGGCAGAAACAGATCCCTCCTCTGTCTGCACTGGTGGGAATGATGTTGAAATAGTCACATCCTTTAAGTACCTGGGAGCAGTGTTGGGTAAGTTACTTTAAAAAAGTAATTAATTACTAATTACTAATTACTTAGTCAATATTGTATTTCAAATACTTATCTAATTACTGTGTCAGAAAAGTAACTTAATTACTCAATAAGTAATTTAACTAAATACTTTTTAAAATCCCTATAAACCTTGAGTGGACAAACAATAGAAATTAAACTCTTAAAATAATAAATAAATTTTTTGAAAGACGGAGACTCTACAGTACCACAAAGTGTCTTCCACAATGTAGCCTGCAGTCATTTTTTAAGCTCACCTTCAGATCTTTCTGTGCTGCTGAAGTAAAATCAAGTTTTGCCTGCTTAGCAGGAGTTGCCGCGGTGTTATCCATGGATGATGAACAAGGATCACTCAGAAGTGTTCGTCTATGCTCTCGTGTCAGGCGCTTCAGTAGACTACTCATGCTATTAACAGCGGCCAATAGTTTTTACATATTACTGTAATGTTCTTGTCTGCTTGTTTCAGAAAAGTGAAGAGACGGGAATATGTCCATTTCGTAAAACAGCCACACGCTTCAGCCGAGTCCGACATCTTCCGCTTTAGAATACAACTATGCAGCAAACTGGCGCGAAATGACGTGCAGCTGCACGACAGCGATGTTAAAGCGGCAGAGTTGACTTTTACGTTTAGAAGATATATTATTAAAATTAAATAATGATATTCAGCGAGTTTAACTATTTTACAATGTAACGCAAGTACATTGTAAGTAACTGTTAATTAAAATACCTAAAAATGAACAGTAATTAGTTACTCTACTTTTTCAGTGGAAAAGTAATTTAATTACCGTAACGCGTTACTTAGTAACGCATTACACCCAACACTGTCTGGGAGTTCATCTGGATCACAAGTTGGAGTGGTCTGCCAACATGGACGCTGCCTACAAAAAGGGTCTGAGCCAGCTTTACTTTCTACGAAGGCTCAGATGGTAAAAGGTAAATGGACTGGTTCTTATATAGCTCTTTTCTACTCTCATTGAGCACTCAAAGCACTTTGTACAAGTTGTGCATTCACCCAATCATACCCATTCACACAAGCACTTTATCTAAGGTTTTTAGTGCTTCTATCTAACATTCACTCGCATTCACACTCCGATAGATGCATCGGAGGGCAACATGGGGTTAGTATCTTACCCAAGGACATTTGGCATGTAGACTGGAGGAGCCTGGGATGAAACCACTAACCTTCCAGTGAGTAGGTGACCCGCTCTACAACCTGAGCTACAGCCACCCCCAGGGAGGTCCTTCAACATATGCAGCAGCTGCTCTCTATGTTTTATCAGTCTGTTGTTGGCATGAAGCTCTCCACCCTGGAGGAGGTGATCTGTGACACACTGCTGTCAATCATGGACAATGACTCTCACCCCCTCCATGATACACGGGACAATCTGCACAGCAGTTTCAGCAACAGGTTCCTTCAACCCCGCTGTCTGAGGGAACGTTACAGGAGATCGTTCCTTCTGCTGCCTTCAGACTCTTCAATTCATCCACTTGGGTCAGATCCACACATGTGGAACAGAAATAATCACACCTCAATGCAGCCTGTCACTTTGTACACCACAATATATTTGCACACATACTTATCCTTTTATACTGGTATGTATATTTATACCTATATTTCTCTATTTCTGTATTTATCTGAATATTTATCTATCATAACTCTGTTTCTACACTCACTTTATATGAGTGCTTGTTGTTTCTTGTATATTTGCTGCTATGACAACTCAGTTTCCCTCCTGCATTAATAAAGTTTCTCTGATTCTGAAATACAGTGAGCCATTATATTTGTAGTTTCTAACTAACAATATAAAGGCTCAGCAACCGATAGAGCCACAGCACGTCCCACTGGCAGCTGAAGGAACTTTTAAACAAAGGACTTTGTAATTGAAGCTTTATTTATACAGGTCGGCTCATTGAGACTCAATGTCTCATTTACAAGAGAGACCTGTTCCAGACAAACATATTAAAATTACAACAATAAAAGATAAGTTTGTGTAATGTACTCAGTCATATTAAAAACGAGAACAAGTTCCCAGAGATGGTTTCACAAAAACATGTGTACGTCTTTTGAAGTCTGCAAGTGAAATCAACTGAGAGCCTTAAATCCTTCGGTTATGTTTTCCATGAAGACGGAGCAGAAAAGGAGAACGCCTTCTTCCCAAGCTCTGCATGAACTGATGGAACAGTGAATGTAATGATGTCCTGAGACTGCAGGCTGTGACTAAACTGTTTGCCTGACATGTACTCTGATAAATAGGAGGCAGTAAACCAGAAACAGATGTATAGATAAAATGATACTAATGGACCATCCTGTGTAAGACCAATGAGGATCAGTTAACCAGAGAACACAGAGTACAGTGGTGTGTTAAAGGTTTACAGACAGTTATAAATCTTGATGCCCCATGATGGACAAAATCCAACAGATGAAGAGAGCGAGCAGATTCATTCATATAAATCATGTCACTGTAATCCAGGGCAGGTAAAAAAAGGTGGCAGCAACAAGCTTTTTCCTGTGAAACATGATCTGTTCCTGGAAGAGAAGCCCAACTTCAGCCTCAGTGTCTTTATTAGATGTTCAATGTGTGGCTCATAGGAACGACTGTCATCAATCACAATACCGAGGTATGTGTACGAGGCCACAGGTTCAATAGAAATACTTTGAGCAGATACAGGAGAAGGAAATAAAGCCGGACCCTCTTTCTGTTTGTGAACAACATGACTTTGGTTTTTTCTACATTTAAAGCCAGTCTGAGCCAGCTGAGACTGAATACTATCAACAGCTGCTGTAATGGTTTGAAAACTATGTTGATGGTATAAAATGAACAGATGCATCTAGATTTTGTGCCACACCGTTGACATAAGTAGCCCAGGACAGAACCCTGTGCACTCGTTTAGTGACATTTAAAAAGCTGGAAGAGAGACCATTGAGCTGAACGCACTGCTGATGTCCAAAAGAACATTAGAGAAGCAGCCAGCTGCTCGGTCTGAAAGGCCTATTTCCAGTAATCTATGACATAAAATGCTGTGGTCAGCAGCTCAGCTCATAAACCAAGGGACTGGGAGCAGCTGCTACTGAGTGTTGCTGGAGTTCCTGTGCTGTTAGATCCTCATCCTCTCCACGCAGCTTGGAAGTAGGTGAAGTTGTGCCGGAAGATTATTTGTTGTGGTCAACAGTGTCAAAAGCTTTTGATAGATCAATAAAAAGAGCTGCACAGTAGTTCTTTGCATCCAGCGCTTTATAGACGTCTTTGAGAACTTTTATCGAAGCAGTTCCAGTACTGTGCAGTTTCCTAAAACCAGACTGGAAGGGAGATAAAATCATATATTCATTCAGATAACTTTGAAGTTGATTATTTACCAGCCTTTGAAGAACCTTAGATGAGACACAGAGTTTGGAAATTGGCCTGTAATTATTAACTGTTGAAGAATCACCAGCTTTCAGTGGGGGAGTACAGAGGCACACTTCCACATCTGTGGTAAAGCCTTCTGTTGTAGAGAAAGATTAAAAATATAAGACACTGGCTCAGCTATGATATTTGCAGCCAAGTGCAAGAAGGAAGGAGAACAATTGTGAGGATGGGCCGAGTTTCTGGTGTTGTGGCTGTTCAAAGCCTTACAAACCTCTTCTACTGTGACAGGTGTGAAGGAAAAGGTCTCAGTAACCAGGAACTACGAGCAGAGTTGTGTGCAAGAGGTTTACCATCAGATACTGTGCTGAACAAAGAACAAGAAGCAACAAAGTGTTTGTTAAAGCAACATTTCAGTTTTGTCTGACACAGGAGTGGAGTCGATATTTAAGTGAGGAGGCAGCTCTGAGGAGTCACAGCTGGCAGAGACACTTTATAGTTTGCCAAAACCTCCTACAGTCGTTTGGATGTCAGTCGTTAAAGTAAAAAATAGTTACATTGGATCTTGATGATGGAGGCAGTAATCTGATTACACAGCTAATGAAAACGTAGCCAATCAGCATCAGAGCCAGACTTCCTGCCCAGGCCTGGTTTCTCTCATGTAGGAGATCGGCCGGTACTGAACCAAACCAGGCCTGTCCCGACCTTTCACCCTGACCTGGCAAAAAGGGGCGTGTCTGTCCACAAAGTAGACACAACTCTCCTGTAAATATTCCCAAACTGACATTGTCAGCCTGTTTAATACGACCCCAGTTAAAGCTGATGCGGGGCTCGGAGTGTGAGATTTTAGTGTTTCTCACAGCACCAACTATGCAGTGATCACTCAGCTCGTTGGCAAAAACTGCAGATGTGGAAAACTTACGCAGCATATTAGTTAAAAAGGTCAATAAGAGCAGATTTATCTGGGTGTTTAGGATCAAGTCGTGTGAGGCTTTAAATAATTTGAGCCAGTTTTAAAAACAAGCAGCGTGCCTTAAAATCATCAGACACAGAAGAAAGCCAGTCCCAATGAAAATCATCCATCTGAAAGACGTCATTAAAATGCAGTTCAGATAAAAGTTGAACCAGAGACAGTGATGTGCTGGGGGAAGCAGATGGAGGCTGATAGCAGCCAACAACAGTCTGATTTCCAAACAGATCAATAGTTAAGGCCAAGATTTCAAATCGCTGAGGTGCAGATCGAGAGAACAAGACTTGAGCAGCAAGACAGAGCTTCACATAAACTTCCAGACCTCCGCCTTTTCTGGGACAGTCTGCGTGCTAAATGTTAAATCCATCAGTTTCTACGTTTTTATCCAGTAAAGATTTGGAAAGTCTCAGAAACAACAATGATACCAGCACTGGTTGAACAGGCCCAGATTCCAATCATATCCATGTTAGGAAGCACACGACGTGATGCACGTGTAACCCAGACAGTTTTTAACATCTCGTTTGGCTCTCAGCGAAGGCGGTCGCACTTTTCTCCTCTCCTCCTTCCCCTATCTTCCCTGCTTAGCTGCTTATGTCCTTGTCTTGTCTCGTGTTTTTTTTTTCTTTCTCACTTCCCTGGAACACTCTCTCACAGTCTGTGTTTAAAACCTAAAGAGAACTATGGATTTGATCAACTGGTCTCTGAATGCTATTGACACCCTCTTCTCAACGAGAAGTCTGGGCTCGGGAGAGCCTGAGTGCCCTGGAGGGACTTTCCCTGCTGGATACACGATGGACGGGTGGCAGAAATGGAGGATCGTGTGCCTGGCGGGACTGTCGATCGAGGACGCTGAAGATATCCACCTATTCGGAACCATGATAGCAGGGTTCTTGCTGATCGGAGCTGGCTTGGCCCTGGCTTATCGGAGAATTAAGAAAGCGGAACCGGCTGTTCAAACCCCCACAAAGCTGCCCGCTGAGATTGAATTGATAGGACGAGGTGCGGTTTCTCAGAAAGGGCTCACAGACGGGGACATGGTCAAGAGCTTGGAGGCAATTGCGGTTGCAGTGAATACTCAGAATAACATCTCTGAGCGGATATTGGGACACATCAGGGAAGAATCCGCTCAAATCAACACCTATGGGCGGAAGCTGGAATACATCACGGATCAGTTGGCTGCGGTCGTGAGGTCTCAGAATCTGCTCTGTGAGCAAAAGAGTGATAAGACCACGGAATTGAGGGTAAATAACATCATGGAGAAACTCGCAGCTATCCAACGGGAGATGGAGAGATCAGTGTCGGAGTGCTAAAAAACAGCTCGAAATTCTCATGAGTTGTTGGAAAGAAAATCGCCATCTTAATGCGGCTACCCCTCCGGCGCCAGCTGTGGGCTCAAGGCTGGAGCCGAACAAAAACTCCCTGATAACGACTGTGTTGAGACTGTTCCTTCCCATTCCATGCAAGGCCACCTGGGTTGGCTGGTAGACTGTTTACTTAGCCTGGCAGGGCGAAGGACACTGTCTCCGCTGAACTATGGACACGCACACACATACACTTACACTGAAAACCACACACTTATCCCCCTCCCTTTCCAAACGCCTTCGATGCTTGTTTCCTGTGGGGGAACACGGCGGGTCTACGTGCCGCGCTGGATAAGATAGCGCTGTGCGAGGCGGCTGCTGGGTTCGCTTCAGATTACTCCTCACCCATCACCCAACCCTGTGGCTTGTTATGTCTTCACAATGTTGTGCTGTAGACATTTATGTGCTTTTTGTGCAGAGGAGTTTTTTTGTTTCCTGTTCCCATGCTGTCCTACCATGGAGGCACAGCATGAGAAGGGGTCTCTTTTTTTCCTCTTGTACTTTCCCATTGTAATGTACATTTCAATGTTTTTTCTCCAACGCTACCAATCTCCGACTTGTATCCCCATGTAATGTCTGTGTGTGTATGTAAGGTCGGGGGGGGGGGTCCCATTTCACTGCAGGGCAACCTGCATGTGACGAATAAAGCTTTGATTGACTGATTGATTGATTGACATCTGCTGGTGTTTCACATTCAGCCAGAGGCCCAGGGTTAGGTTGGATACCAGACAATAATAAAAGCATTGTTATTAGACTCTAGAGCTCGTATTATAGCTGACACCACATGTAGAGTTTAAGTTCACACAGAGACGATGACATTTTTCTAAAACCAGCAAACAATAAACAAAAAAGTAACAAGAGTTTCAGAAGAAGCTGTTTTACAGAGAAATGATTCCCTGAAGACAAAATTATTATTATCATCCTTTATTTCTCCAGGTGAAAATTTAATTAAGATTAAAAATGTTGTTTTCAAGAGAGACCTGGCATCATGGCAGAAAGAGTCAAAAATACATCATAATTCAAACAAATACAAAATAGGAAAAACATCCGACATAAACTTCATAAAGTTTTTATTAACAGACTTTGAACAATGGACTTCAAACTTCCCCCCAAAACAACAGAAACACATTTGAAGATAATGAAAGACATTTATCCCTCTAAAGAATGACTTAGACTACGATTTAATATGAATGAGAACATGTTCATAAATGGATGAAACCAAAGATTTCATCAATCCCTGATTTAGAGACAACAGAACATTTGGTTTGATTTCACAAGATAAGAATGACGACTGAGTTGGAAGATTGTTTTATGTTTAGTCAAATCTTTCATACATAAAGTCGGATTACAAAATCATCCCCTAAGTTTTTGTTTTATTCAAGGTATTGAAATTATGGAGAAAATCTGTGAAATGACTTAAAGAAAACAAACCACAAAAAGTCTATGATACTCTAAACCCCCTGGTTTAGGTCGGCAACCTTTCTGATGATGAGTGCATCTAAAATTTCCTCAGAAGTCAATGCGCCATATGATTGCATTAGCAATAAATTTAATAAGACTCTATATGAACAGTTACACACTATATAGACCAACTTTATAGAATTATATTTGTGCGCAGATGTTGGGAGCTATCAGCGAATAGTTATCAGCTACTTTGAAACAAAAAAAGACTTTTTATCCATAACAGCAAATGAACTGTACAACAGAAAATCCAAATGCTATTTATGGTCTCCTCACAACAATGATAAGAAAAATAAACTGGGCCAATATGGCATGTTTGTTAATACAGAGACACACATGTTAATGTGATCTCTGGTCTCCCACTCAGAGACACAGGTCTCCGAGTGTCCAGCATTCAGACCTGAGGACTCTCTTAATGTGAGAGAACATCTGCTCACACAGATATGTAGAGCCAAATACTGTCAATAAGGCCTCTGCAATGTTCTGAATACAGTTAAACCTGTCAGGTAGTGATGTCCAGCAGGTGAAAATGCAGCTCCATGAACACGCACAGCTGTGGATTCCAGCTGCGTTCGTAGTTCTGCAAACTTCGACCCCACAGAGTCGAGCTTTTCAGTTCAATCAGCTGCATTTCGATGTCCTCTGTGTCCAACCAGTTAATGTGACACAAATCCAGCTGCTAATTAAAGCTTTCTGGTTTGATCAGAAAAGAAAACATTGGTCCATACTAGAGATGGACCGATCCGATATTAGGTATCGGTCCGATACTGACGTAAATTACTGGATCGGATATCGGAGAGAAATAAAAAATGTAATCCGATCCATTAAATATCAAAAAAGCACCTCACAAAACTTGCGACATGGCGTAACTCGGCTCATAACCGTAGCACGTAGGAGCAGTGTGCTCACGTGATTGAGCGGCTGTGTGTATTTGTAGTCTCGCTACCAAACCGCCATTTTATCTCCGAGGGAGTTATCCCAGAGAGAAGTAAAGCAAGTGTGTAAGTTCATCTCTGAATGTTTGTAAAGCATTCCAGCGTTAAGCTTAACAACCGATATATGGAGCGACTGCCTCTTCTCTCTCTCTCTCTCTCCCTCTCCTGCTGCTACTTCAATCATGAAACTGCTTAATGATCAGCTGATCGGCTTTTCTGTCGCGAGTCCGTCTCTCTTCTTTGTTTTTGGCCCACTTTGCACCAGAAAGAGGAAACCAGCGGCTGAACAACAGCAGCACGTTTAAGCTTGATAAGCTGTCTTTAGAATTTATTTAATATTACTTTCTAGACCAGGATCCTTTTCTACGTAGCTGACGGCTGGTAACTGTGCAGGGGCGGATCTAGCAACGTTTAGCCAGGGGGGCCGATAGGGCATTAACAGGGAAAAGGGGGCACAAAGACATACTTTTCTTTCTTATTCTCATTTAAAATGTCTAGTTTTAATAAATAATTATCTGAATCTTACACCCAAAGTTTTAATCTGATGTAAAATGTATAGAAGTCCATTACTGTATATAGTAACTGTTAAGTCTAATATACCCTAGTAAGCTATAGTACTTTTTCCTTTGGGAAGATACCATCTGTGCAGTCTGCAATTCTGTAGAAGAAAGATGTTGAATCTATTTAATTATTCTTGAAAAATAATTTATTTCTGTTCATTTTTTTTCACACTGCATCAAATTAAAGTTGATTTCATTGATTAAGCATCATGAGGTGGAGGGTGGGTGGTGGTTCCCTTTTTCTTTTTTTTTTGCTGGGAGTTTGCAACCCTATTAGTTAGGTTGCTTAATATTTCTGCTAAGTACTCTTTAAAATACCAGAATAGGGAGGATGGAGTAGGTTTAAGTTTATTAGATTGATCAGTATTGCTGAACTATGAAATATTTTGGGTGCAGTGTAATTTTTACATACAGGTATAACAGAATAGCTTTAGTGTTGTTTATTTAAACTTGAGTATGAATTTATACAAAATGCAGCAAGATCTTAACCCTCTGGGGTCCAGGGTATAATTGGCCGTTTTTGACTACTTTTGATTTGACCTCTATATTTCACCTTTAAAATATGTTTTTCTTGCCTTGTTTGGTACCATTATTTTCAGCACAACCTCAAATATCTGAAATTTGAGTTATTTTTTCATTTTGGTATACTATATTAGCACAGTTGATCTAAATTCAGACAAAAAATTCAAAATCCGAGTAGAAAAAAGTTATATTTTTTACTTTAAAACCCACAAACATGTTTAACGAATCATTTTCATAACTTGAAATGCAAATAGAAATTGTATATTTCTAAAAATTGTGCACAAGTTTTGCAAACAACAAAATTATATGGTACTATTTACCTAAAAATGCAGCCAAGGCCTCAGGCGTTTTTTATATAACCATTTAAATCTATTTACAGAACAATCAGGTGTGCTGCATCAAATAAGAAGGCACACAAATTATTTGTGCCAGTCCAAAAAATGTAGTTTGTGTTTAGTATAAGACAGAGGAGAACACCACAGGCCTAAACCCTCTAGGTCTGACAGCAGGAGGTGTATCAGTCCTGTTTTCCATGTGGAGACAGCGTTTACACTGGAATCTGCCTTTGACGGCTTTTTTTTTGGAGAAAATGTGAAATTCAGCAGTCTAACTGACACACAATACAAAACAATAACTACACAACACACTAACTACAGCCTCCAAACACGCTAAACATGACTAATGTCTCACATATGAAAACTCACTCTCTCTCTTTCTTTCGCTCGCCCGCTTTCCGTCGTGGGTGTCACTCCTAAAAACGTCCCCTTCTCCCTAAACAACCAAGTGTCACATGTTGCCATATCATTTTTTTGATTGGCTGACATGGTAAACTGTAACACTAATAGGGAAGGGGTGTTTTTTCTTTTTCTTTTTTCACTGCAAAGGGAGAGTGTTTGCTAGCGCTGTCTGTGGAAAACGCCGTTTTTACCGTCCTTCCCGCTGTAAACACCGCTGTTTTGATCAGAAAAAAACATCGCGTGTATTTTTATCATAACTCTGGTTTTCAGTGGCCCATCGACACAATTCAAAAACTGGTATATAGTTTGAAGTCCGCACTTTCGACCCAAGTTGAAATGGAGACTCTGAGTCGCTGCATCTTTTAGCTGTGTCATCCTAAATTGGTCATGTGATTTTGATGCGCCGGCGCGTCCAGCGACCCCAGAGGGTTAAAAAAACAGTTTTATTGATTAAAAAACACACTATATCGGATTAATATCGGTATCAGCAGATATCCAAATTTATGATATCGGTATCGGTATCGGACATAAAAAAGTAGTATCGTGCCATCTCTAGTCCATACACCTGAAAGTCCCAAAAACACATTGTGAATTCTGTGTCGAGTATCCGGATGTATACGTGTATTTACGTGGTGCTGAAGCTCCTGAAGCTTTGAAGTGTCTGAATGTGGAACTTTCAACATTGCTTGAAAAAACTGCCAGCTAGCAACGTCCCTCTCACCAGTAGGCTAAGTGATTTTTAGCCAATTACAAGTTGAATCTGGTAGTTGGAGTTGTTAGCTAAGATACCGTCATTAAGAAAAGGCACAACTAATGTGTCTATGTGAGCTAATTTGCGATGTGCACCGCTGGCCCAGCCATTTATTTTTTAATGCACCTTCCCAGATTACTTCACTGCATGTCGTGCCCAGGGCTGGACTGGGACAAAAAAATCAGCCCGGGCATTTTGACTAGAAACCGGCCCAGCAGGTATTAAAGCCATAAAGCCTTTGAATGAAAACAAACACTGTTGTGACAGTGATGTACAGTCTTGTTGGTATATGTATGATTTCTATACATTTTACATCAGATGAAAACTTTGGTTGTAAGATTCAGATAATTATTTATTAAAAGCGAGACATTTTAAATGAGAATAAGAAAGAAAAGTATTTCTTTGTGCCCCCCTTTCCCTGTTAATGCCCTACCTGGCCCCCTGGCAAAATTTTCCTAGACCCGCCCCTGCACAGTTACCAGCTGTCAGCTACATAGAAAAAGGATCCTGGTGTTATTTGTCTCTCAGAAACAGTTCATAACTTCCCTTCAACTCATTCATGTCACCTAAAAGGTAAACCTGTTTCTCCATCACCTGTTCAGCTCTGATGATTCAGTAAGGACATCTCCTGGTTTCATCTTCATGTTTCCCTCTCACCACATATCTAAACCGACATCATGACCAGCAGCTTTACAGCTGTGGCTCCAGCAAACCTCAGCTGATACTAGAAATTAATATTAAATAAATTCTAACAACAGCTGATCAACCTTAAAAGTGTTGCTGTTGTTTAGCGCGACATCCGCTGGTTTCCTCTTTCTGGCGCAAATTCAGCGATAAACAAACACGAGAGAAAAGCCGATCAGCTGATCATTGATCAGTTTCATGATTGAAGTAGCAACAGGAGAGGGAGGGGGAGAGAATGACAGTGTAAAGACACAGAATAAATCCAGCTTTGTGTCTTTTCCATTCTAGCTGAAGTACGGGACAAACTGTTCCTTCTCAGCTCAACATGTAATATTTTCTCTGAATACGTGACGATTCTGTTTTACCAAATTGTTCCTAAAATAGTTATGGACAACTGTTGTATGTCTGTGTTCTACATGTTTATCTCATGGGAAATAAAGTTGCTATTGTTTTATTGCAGTTTCTTGACAATTCTGAGTGGATTTACACAGTACGGGTCAAAATGACCCGCAACAAAATCAATGTCATTTTTTTTTTCAAAATAATACAAGGGTTAATTTCCAAAACTTGCATATGATCTTCAATTTGTAGCAGATCCACTATCACATAGCAGCTGGAGCAGTCTCAAATGGAGGTCAGTCCTCTGCTGCCACCTGTGGCCAAGTACCATAGCCTACTACTAGATTAACTTGTGACACATCTGCACCTGCTGCTATGATCACATTGAGTAAAGGCTGAGTGGCTGCACTTACCCCTGGTACATCCAGATCTACCCACAAACATGTTGAAAGATGCAATCCCAGCAATGTGGATTGTCAACACTAAAAACAATCAGTAAGCATAGACAACAGGAATCAATTTATTCTGTTTATTTAGCACCCAAAACATTTGTAGTCACCTTCTACACAGGGGAAGTCCACACACACTGTGTGGTACCACTTTACGCAGAAGGTGCATTCAATCTGCAAGAAAAATGAGATTGTCAGAGTCATTGTCTGACTGTTTATTACTAATCACCTGCTGTACATTCGCAGTAACTGTCATCTCCTTACAAATGTTTATTAGATTAACCACACTTATACAGACTGTATATAACAACCAACTCTAAAATGTTTATTCGCAGAGAAAAGACACGGGCAGACTACGCTAATGACATGTGATGTTAAAACACTAGTGAAATGTTAGTGTCATTTCATTTATTTCAAAGGTTTATTTGCATGACGCACAAACAGACACAATTGAAAGGCACAAATGTGTTGTGCATGAAACGAATTCAAATGTGCTGCAGATGTGTGTCACAAGTTGATCTGGCTGTAGGCTGTGGAACTTGGCCAGAGGTGGCGCTGGTTGACTCGAGTCCATGTTAGTACACACAAAGTAGACTGCACGCTTTAGTTGTGAAGCAAAAACGCTGAAACTGAGGAAATAAAATGTGTGAGAGGGACGATAACGACGACAAGAGTCTCCCGATCGTTTACTCTTGCTGTCCTGTGAACAACATCGGCGTGGTGTTAATTGTATGCTGTTTTCGCGATTGCGTCGCGCATGAGGATATCACCAGGTAGACTCGCGACATTTTTAAACGTTTTGTTGTTCAACGGCATCAAGACTGACGGAGTGTGTTTGAGATAACCTCACAAGGGTCACAGATGACACATATGGCGTTTTTTCTTGCTGGTTTGTCGGTAGCAGCTCCTGAAACGCAAGACCGCCACACATCTGTTCGACCAACGCCAGTTGATCTGGAACACCGGCAGCTGCCTCGGGTCTCTCCTCCTCCTGCCTCCCCTTTCCCTCATCCACCTGTTGCCTCTGTGGCAGCTCCACCATAGCCACCACCAAACAACTGACTTATTTTTACACATCGACCAGCATCCGGCCAATCCACCACCTTCCATCGTTTATACCGTTGCAAAAAAATAAAAAAAAACATCATCAGCCCATAAAAACGAAAAATCACCATCAGTATGCCCGATGGCCAGTCCAGCTATGGTCGTGCCATCAGTTAACCCTTCACGTGCCAGCTGTGACACGCGTGCCCAGGGTTGCCGACCCCTGCTCTAAAGCATCTGATTTGGATTCCTGAGATCAAATATATTTTCCTTTGGCTTTGTTTTCTTCCCATTTGTGGCTTTAATGTAGTGCTACATCCTGTTTGTTTGCTTCCATCCGTATACATGTCCAGATTCACTGTTATGTTTCTATTCTTACATTGCTGTGTCATCACTGTTCCCTCTGCTAACTGATGTGACCTTTTGTATCTCACACTGATACTTGTTATATTTGTATCTGCGACTAAAAGATAAAAAGTTTTCCATGCTAAAACACAGCTCCACCTCCTGCAGTTCTCCCTCTGAACCACTAGATGTCTCTGTTATCTAAATGAAGACGTGCAGCACAGCAACCACAGCAGCGCTCAGATCACACGTGTCCTGTTCTTATGTATAAAAGCATGAAACAGGTGAGACAGGTGGGATCAATATTAATGTTGTGGAAATATATGAAAAAGCAACAGAAGAGTGAAAACATTTCGTGTTTCTAGAAAGATCTTTCAGCTCATAGCTGCTCACAGACTGTATTTACAAGTGACAAACTGCAACTCTACAGTACATCTACAGTATATATCAAATCTATTCTGTATTCAAATCTATTGAGTGATGTTTGAAAGTCTTTCCAGGTGAGTTTGATCCAGGAGGGTCTGAAGCCAGAGTCAGACAGAGACTGTGCAGAGACTGTAGAAGGACAGAGCAGCAGCAGAGCAGTCCAGATACACTGATGATCCTCTGTCAGATCCAGAGGGACACACAGGGATGATGCTGGACTCTACATTGTGTCTGACAGTGGAGCTGTTCTCAGAGCAGTTCACTCTGCAGCACTGACAGTCATCTGCACTTCATTCCTCTGTCAGTCACTGCTGGATGAAGCTCTCCTCTCCACCTCCCAGTAACATGGCCCAGTCAGAGCATCTCTACACACAAGCTGCTGCTACTTCAACCTCTCTGGATCATCAGGACACAGCTCCTCCTCTCTCAGCACACACACCGTCCTGTTTACCATCATCACCTCCACCTGCAGAGAGAAGAAGGAAGAGCAGAGGAGATAAACGAGTGTTTCCAGAGACTCTTCATCAGCTGTCAGTCAGTGATGCAGCACATCCAGTATAAAGAGCAGCAGGGACTTCAGTGCTGGGACTGTACTAGGACTCATTGTTGCTTCACTTTTTCTAATCTTTGGATTTTTATTGAAGTTGATGAAAATGTTTTTCCCTCCTAGTTTGAGTTTGGACTTTCATTCATTAGAAGAAGCTTGGTGTGTCCACTCTGAGCTCTGTAGGAACCCCAACAACAAGCCCAACAATCCAGATGGTTCCAGCTGTTAACTGGAGGAATTCCATCCAAACATCTGCTCTCACTAAATTCTTCCTCACCTACAGACTGTGTTCTTCACTGCTTTAAACTTGGAAATGAATGCAGTCATTGGTCTGCGTGCTGCTTTGTTCAGAGAGCTGATTGGCTCTTGACAGTGTTTGATCACAGCGTGTCAGCCGTTACTATGGTGACCATAAAGGTCAGAAACAGGAAGTGTTTGTGTCCAATCCTGAAGCCTGTCACCATTCTCCTCTCACAGCTTCACTGAGAAGCTGCAGCTTTACAGGAAACACTGGATCTTTGTTTCATACTGACTGTGTTTAGTACAATACTGCTGACAGCACCACCCACTCACTCCATCACTCTACTGACCTCAGAGTCTCCAGTCTGTAGTCTGGACTCTGCTCAAGATCAGACAGCTGCTTCACATCTGGATCTTTCAGGTTGTTTCCCCAAAGCTCCAGCTGTCTCAGATGGGAGGGGTTGGACTTTAGCGCTGCTGCCAGATAATCACAGCTGATCTCTGACAAACCACAGCCCCACAATCTGTATAAAGAATGAAAGATGTAAGTTTATTAGACAAAGTGTGAGCTTGAAATCATTCAGTGTTTCATCATCTGTTCAGAGCTGAAGAAGGTTCAGAATGTAGAAGTTTAGAAAATGGAAACTCCAAACAGCTGAAGCCAACAGGAAGCAGCTTCAAACAAACACAACAAGAGAAAAAACTCTGAATGTTTCACATTAAAGTCGTACATTTATCATAAAAACAGGACAAAGACTTGAAAAAGTCGTGTTTTTCCTTCCAGGAACCACAAGGCTTCACTTTTAAAGGTGAAGTGTGAAAGAAATGGACATATTTGAAGTCCAACACCTTTTTCCAGTCACATGATTAAAGCAGACAAACTACAAGCTCATTTTCATTCCAACAAGTCATCTTCTGACCTGGACTAACAACACTGGTCTCTATGTGCAGCTGGCTGTGAGACCAGTGCTCAGGGAGCGTCTACAAAGTGCAACACTGAAAGAACATCACACACTCATTTGCTTCCAGCACTTTCACACAAACATCTACTGTCATTATTGTCACCAAACTCTGTGGATCCTTTATTGCAAATTCAAATGGGATCAAATGGTCAGACAAAAGAGGGTTATGAGGAAATATGATGAAATGTTGTGTATTAGCAGCAAGTCATTGAATCATTTTCCTCAGAAACCAAACAAAATGATTGACAAACATGTTTTTACAAACTCAGTGTTGGACTTGGATCAGCAGGATAAGCTGATGTTTAAAGGCATTTGAGTCTCGCTGTATGAGAGTCCAGTTATTCCTCAATATTTATGGATGATGTTCTTTCAGTGTTGCACTTTGTAGACGCTCCCTGAGCCTCACAGCCAGCTGCACATGGACCAGCTGACATTACCCAGCATTAGAGGCGGCTGTAAAAAAATGGATTTTCCTATTTAAATGGTTTTAATTTGAATAAAGCGATGTTGATTCATTCAATCCTGAATGGATTTTTAATATAAATGTATTTTGCCAGAATCTCAGGTTAAAGCTCCCAAAAGTATTTCAACAACAAGCAAACAGATAAAACAGTAAATGAGAGCAGTTAAACACACAAAGATGGAAACACAGAGCGTGGATCGTTCACTCGACGGCACGTACACGGACACGCCGTCGGGGCTGAAAGTGGACAGCTCACAGATCCTGAAGCTGCAGGTTTCATCTGTCTCCAACCAAAACTGAGTGAACCAGCAGCAAAAGAAGATCCAAACTACGCTTTACGTTTGATGAACATGGTCATGAATTCTCTCTGACTTTGACCTTTACTTCCTGCACAGCTCTCTCTCTCTCTCAGTGTACTTCAAGAACAGTTTACCTTCAAAAATCTGTTTTCTGCATTATTCACTGCTTATTACGCACCAGTCTGCTGTTGTGTTCACTGCTGTCGGCCTCCGAAAACAAAGCCTCATTTCTGCTGTTCAATACTGAAGAAATGTAAACCTTTTAAAATGATGACAGATTACAAACTCTCAGCTGTGTCTGTAATCAAACTTCTGTAACTTTGCTTCACTTCAGCAGCATCAGCTCATGTTCACATGTTGATTCATGGTTTGCTTCAGTTTTTGATCGACTGCAGAATATTTTGAAGGTTATCTGCTATAAAAAGCCAGAAGAGGAAAATCTGCTTCATGTGTTTCTGTTTGATCCTCAGTGACTTTGACACAAAGGCCTCTGCTGTGATGATCACACCTCTGATCAAGTCTCACAGTGTGAGCTTTGTTTTTATACATATGGATATGTGCTGATAAATGATCAGAATTAGAATATTTCCCACTGTCTGCTGTGTGCCATGACCTTTGACCTGCTAAAGACAGTCAGCTGTGGATTATTCATTGTTGTGTCTGATACTTAGAACTGTGAGGAAGAACGCTACACAGTTAATCAGGGTCCCCTCTCTCTGAATCAGGAAAGGTGGGCAGGCCGCGTGTGGGCCGCGGGCCATACGTTGAGTCTCACTGTTGGAAATGTGAACATTGTTCTGCTGCAGTCAATGGACTAAACCAGAGAAGAAGAAAACAGACTTTACCATGAAGATCCTCAGTGTGGATCAGTATAATATCAGCCTGATGTCTGCAGTTTAGTGTCAGCACAACTTTCACATCATATTCATCTCAGCACAACTAAAACATGCTGACTGACCTCAGAGTTTCAAGTCCACATCCTGGACTCTCCAGGAAACCACACAGATGCTTCACTCCTGAATCCTTCAGGTTGTTTCCTCTCAGCTCCAGCTGTCTCAGATGGGAGGGGTTGGACTTCAGTGCTGCTGCCAGATAATCACAGCTGATCTCTGACAAACCACAGTCCTCCAATCTGTATAAAGAATGAAAGATGTAAGTTTATTAGACAAAGTGTGAGCTTGAAATCATTCAGTGTTTCATCATCTGTTCAGAGCTGAAGAAGGTTCAGAATGTAGAAGTTTAGAAAATGGAAACTCCAAACAGCTGAAGCCAACAGGAAGCAGCTTCAAACAGGAAACTGTGCAGAGTTTCAGACTATATGTCCTGATGCAGCCAGTTGGATTTTGGAGATTTGAATCTCTGTTCTGTGACTAAGTCCTTGAATCATTTCTTCCAGTTGGTCCAACAAGACAGACTAAGTATTGGACATGTGTTGTGGCTCCATTAGGGGAGCTTCTACATGTGATGTGATGGCCCCTCTGGGTCTGTCAGGTCACAGGACTGAAGAGAGCTCAAACTGGGCACACAGTTGTTCCAGTCTGGACCAAAGACTCTATACTGGGACTGAGGGACTGCTCTAACTGCACCCACTGGGACTTTTTAAAGGCTCATGTTCTCACTTAGATCATCGATTTCTACTTACATTTCTTTGATTGATTGATCGATTGATCATACTTTATTCATCCCGAGGGAAATTGGGTTAAGGCTGCCAGCCGTGCCAGCGCCGTCTTACCCTTCCGACCATACATACATTACACAAACATCACATGGGGAGGACAGGTCAGAGAGGTATAACATGGAAAAAGCACAACATGAGGAAAGATAAGGAGAAAAAAATAACTCCCCCCAAACTGAGCTCCAACAGGGAGATCAGTTTGAGAACAGAAAAAAAACACCTCTGCACATAGCACATGAAAAAACTCTTAATACACCAAAGAAACACATGACAAGCAACAAGGATGGGTAAAGGGTGAGAGACAACCGATGTAGACAGCACATCCGGGCCTGCAGCCTATGCGCTGGTCTCCATGATCCACCGTCAGCATCGGAAGGGAATAAGCGTCGAAGGCGTTTGGAGGGGGGATGAGTGTATATCAGCATGTGTATATATGTCTGCGTGCGTGTGTGTGTGTGTCCAGAGTTCAGCTGAGACAGTGTCCTTCGCCCTGCCAGGCTAAGTAAACAGTCTTCCAGCAAACCCAGGTGGCCTTGCATAGAATGGGAAGAAGAGTCTAAGCAGTCTGTTATCACGGTGTTGTTGTTCAGCTCCAGACTTGAGACCACAGCTGGCGCCAAAGGGGTATCCGCAAGAAGTGATGGTGGTTTTTACTTTAGTGCGAACAACTCATATGAATTTCAAAGCTGTTCTAACAGTCCAACACTGGTCTCTCAATCTCCCGTTGGAGAGCCGTGAGCTTCTCCATGATGTTATCAAACTTACACTCCGTGATGTTGTCATTCTTGTGCTCAAAGAGCCGCTTCTGAGAACTCACGACCGCAGTGCACTTCCCATGATGTGATCCAATTAGCGCTCAGAGGTGTTATTCCGAGCAAGCCCCTCCAGATGTAATCCAGTTTGCACTCAGAGGTCTTGTTCTGGGTATTCACTGCAGCCGTAAGCTTCTCCAAGATCTTATCTGTGCTGCACTCAATGAGCCCATTTTGAGAAACTCATGCCTCGTCCCATCATTTCAATCCCAGCGGGCAGCCTTGTTAGGGTTTGAACAGCCGGTTCCGCTTCCTTAATTCTTCAATAAGCCAGGGCCAAGCCAGCTCTGATCAGCAAGAACCCTGTTATCATGGTTCCGAATAGGTAGATATCTTCAGCACTCAGGCTCACCCGAGCCCAGACTTCTCATTGAGAAAAGGGTGTCAATTGCATTCAGGGACCAGTTGATCAAATCAATATTTCTTCTTTTAGGTTTTAGAGAACAGACTGTGAGAGAGTGTTCCAGGGAAAAGTAATACAAAAAACACGAGACTAGACAAGGACACAAGAGGCTAAGCAGGGAAGCTAAGGGAGAGGAGAAAAGTGCGACCGCCTTCGTTCCCGCCTTTCTGGGAAAAATGGGGATTACTTTGAAAACAGGAAGTATTTCCCCCAATAAGCAGCCCTGGATTAGTAAATCACTCCAACATGTTCTCAGGCAGAAGAAAATTTCTTGTTATGAGGGAGAGAAGAAAAAGATTGAGGCACAGAAACTTGAAAGAGAGATAAAGCAGCTAAAATCAGGTGTAAAAGTAAAGCAGAGGATGAGCTGAATAAAGGACACTCAAGACCAGTGATGGGAATAACGGCGTTACAAGTGTCATCCAGGGAAGGATCGACTTTATTTTGAAGTTGTTTTGCTTTGCATGTTTGCTGTGTTTTACTGTGTTCCAATGTGGAGTGTTTTTATTTTTTTGTATTGCACGTTTTGGTTATATTTTTGTGGAGTGTTTTATTTATATTGCATGTTTTTATGGTATTTATTGGTGACTTGTCCGGAAAGACTCTGCCCCTCCCCAATTATGAACCTGCTACACCTGCGAGGTCCCATAGGCCAATAAGAGGGCCTACCAGACTACTGAGAGGGGGCTCGAGGGATGGCAAAATAGTGGGAGGTGATGGCCGCAAGCGGCGGCGACGCCGGAGTTGGTGTTGGTGAGAGTGCTCAGAGACGCAAGAGGGCTGGTGGAGGCTGACGTCCAGGGGTGAACGAGGATACAGCGCCAGCGAGCAGGGAAGCGGAGCGAGCGGTCCGGCTGCTGGAGTAACAGGAGGCCAGATCACGCTTCTGCGGGGAACTAGAGGCGGCGAGACAGTGCTCTACCTCCCGCAGCGAGACGGGCCGGTGCCGATTGGCATGTTACAAGGAAGAGGCGGGCAGAGTTAAGAGCTCTGCCCACCCGGGGTAAGTCTTCTGACTTATCCCACTCTAATGAACGGTAGCCGCTAAAAGAGTAGTGACTGTCGTTGCCTTTTTTTATTTTAGCGCACCGGAGCGGAGAACACGGACAGGAAGGCGAAGATGCCGCCGGGTTTCCCTTCTGCACCGCTTCCCTGGATTTTTAATTTTGGGTGACTTTTATACCGTGGCGGACGCCACTGGATTTTTAATGTTGTGTTTTATTGATTTTTATTGTGTTATTCCCTGGCCAGGGTTGTTTTAATTCATTTTACATTTTTAACTGTTTAAATATAATAAATTATATTTTAGTCATACAGTATTTTAATCAAGTCTATTCCCTTGGCTGCTCACTGCTCCACCAATTTTTGGGGAGGGTTTCCCTCCGCTCAGTAACACCTGTGTTAATTCTTAAATCGCTCAGTAACACCTGTGTTAATTCACAATCACCTTCACATCCGTTACACAAGTAACGGCGTTACTAACGGCGTTACTTTTTTCAGTAACGAGTAATCTAACTAATTACTATTCCTATCGTTACAACGCCGTTACAGTTACTAACAAGAAAATGCGGTCCGTTACTATTTTTTAACAAACAGACGGTTGAAGCTGTGTTCAGCTTACCGCATCTTATGTCAGCTGCAGGAAGTAGCTGTAAGTAATCTGGACGCTACAGCTTTAAGCAGCTGCGCGCTCCCGCGGACGGTGATCACGATCACTGTCTAGCACAACACCTGGAGCTAAGGGGGCAAAACAATCGCATGAGTGCTGCTGTTTGACTGAGGAAGAATAAAGTAGCCGTGGTAAGCCGATCACATGACCACTTAAAGACAAAGCAACAAGGTGACATATACCAGTTTATAAACTGTGTTGATAGGCCACGTAAAACCAGAGTCATGATAAACAATATATACGCGGCATTTTTTCCTCAATAGTTTTGCCACGTTAGCGCTAGCAAGCACTCTCTGCTTATGAGCAAAAAACAAAACAAAACAGGGGAAGTTTGAGTGACCGCGAGAGAGAGAGAGAGAGCAGAAAAAGAGAGAGAGCGAGTTTTGAGATGTGAGAGATTTGTGACGTTTAGCGTGTTTGGAGTGTGTAGTTAATGTGTTGTGTTGTCTTGTGTAGTTAGTGTGTAGTGTTGTGGATAGTTTTGTGTTGTGTTTCAGAACAATGAGGCGACTGCTGTCTCCAGGTAGAAACAGGAGTGATACACCTGCTGCTGTCAGACCTGCAGGTATCAGGCTGTGATGTTCTCCTTTATAGTGGACAGAAATTATGTTTTTGGAGTGGCACAAATAATTTGTGTGGCATCTTATTGAAGAACAGCTGATTGTTCTGTAAATAGTTTGAAATGGTTATTTTAAAAAAAGGGTAAAAGGTAAATGGACGCAAATGACTTTGTGTTAAGTCTAATTGTTGAATGTTGCCATTGTGTTTCTTAAATTTGTACAGTCTTAGTTCAAGCAGTAGGATCAAAGCCATTCCTTTGATCCTGACCACCTCTCCAACCACTCTGTGCTGGGGGAGGTTTTATTGTAGATACATCCTATCTGAAAGATCTGTTTCTTGTGTTGTAAGTTTCCTGCTTTTATGACCTTTTTGGTCAGCAGGAGGTCACACAAACGCACCCCCATGACACTCACACACACACACACACACACTCACACATTCTTACAGAAGTTCACACATATACATACAATGCCTTGTCTTAGAGCCACGTGGGCGTTGCTTTGCTGTGATGTGTTTTGTGTGAACTGTTTCTCAATAAAAGGCAGCGAGAGGAGGCCGGATTTGGGGTCATTTTCGTGGTGGACACAGACGAGGCCTCCCTTGCGCAAGTAATCGATCGACTGTCTTGTTTTCTTTCATGATGAATAAGTCTCTAGAACTAGCGGGGCTTGTGGAAACACAGACCCAACAGTTTGCAAAACTTGTGTGTATGATTTTAAAATTGACAATTTATATTTACATTTAAAGTTATGAAATATGATTCATTAAACATGTTTGTGGTTGTTACAGTAAAAAATATAACTTTTTCTACTCCGATTTTATGGTTTTTGTCTGATTTTAGATCAATTGTGTTAATACAGTATGTCAAAATGAAAACATGACTGTAAATTCAGGCACGTGAGGTTGTGCTGAAAAGGATGATACCAAAAAAGGCAAAGTAAATACAGGTCCTTCTCAAAAAATTTGCATATTGTGATAAAGTTCATTATTTTCTGCAATGTACTGATAAACATTAGACTTTCATATATTTTAGATTCATTACACACAACTGAAGTAGTTCAAGCCTTCCATTGTTTTAATATTGATGATTTTGGCATACATAACTCATGAAAACCCAAAATTCCTATCTCAAAAAATTAGCATATTACATCCGACCAATAAAAGAAAAGTGTTTTGAATACAAAAAAAAAGTCAACCTTCAAATAATTATGTTCAGTTATGCACTCAATACTTGGTCGGGAATCCTTTTGCAGAAATGACTGCTTCAGTGCAGCGTGGCATGGAGGCAATCAGCCTGTGGCACTGCTGAGGTGTTATGGAGGCCCAGGATGCTTCGATAGCGGCCTTAAGCTCATCCAGAGTGTTGGGTCTTGCGTCTCTCAACTTTCTCTTCACAATATCCCACAGATTCTCTATGGGATCCAGGTCAGGAGAGCTGGCAGGCCAATTGAGCACAGTAATACCATGGTCAGTAAACCATTTACCAGTGGTTTTGGCACTGTGAGCAGGTGCCAGGTCGTGCTGAAAAATGAAATCTTCATCACCATGAAGCTTTCCAGCAGATGGAAGCATGAAGTGCTCCAAAATCTCCTGATAGCTAGCTGCATTGACCCTGCCCTTGATAAAACACAGTGGACCAACACCAGCAGCTGACATGGCACCCCAGACCATCACTGACTGTGGGTACTTGACACTGGACTTCAGGCATTTTGGCATTTCCCTCTCCCCAGTCTTCCTCCAGACTCTGGCACCTTGATTTCCGAATGACATGCAAAAGTTGCTTTCATCCGAAAAAAGTACTTTGGACCACTGAGCAACAGTCCAGTGCTGCTTCTCTGTAGCCCAGGTCAGGCGCTTCTGCCGCTGTTTCTGGTTCAAAAGTGGCTTGACCTGGGGCATGCAGCACCTGTAGCCCATTTCCTGCACACGCCTGTACACGGTGGCTCTGGATGTTTCTACTCCAGACTCAGTCCACTGCTTCCGCAGGTCCCCCAAGGTCTGGAATCGGTCCTTCTCCACAATCTTCCTCAGGGTCCGGTCACCTCTTCTCGTTGTGCAGCGTTTTCTGCCACACTTTTTCCTTCCCACAGACTTCCCACTGAGGTGCCTTGATACAGCACTCTGGGAACAGCCTATTCGTTCAGAAATTTCTTTCTGTGTCTTACCCTCTTGCTTGAGGGTGTCAATGATGGCCTTCTGGACAGCAGTCAGGTCGGCAGTCTTACCCATGATTGCGGTTTTGAGTAATGAACCAGGCTGGGAGTTTTTAAAAGCCTCAGGAATCTTTTGCAGGTGTTTAGAGTTAATTCGTTGATTCAGATGGTTAGGTTAATAGCTCGTTTAGAGAACCTTTTCATGATATGCAAATTTTTTGAGATAGGAATTTTGGGTTTTCATGAGTTATGTATGCCAAAATCATCAATATTAAAACAATGAAAGGCTTGAACTACTTCAGTTGTGTGTCATTGTTACGTCCCTCTGCAGCCCCTAATTATCTTAATGTGTTCAGCTGGTGCTAATTGGCCACACCTAATCAGGTGTGGATAAAACCACCTGAGGCAAGCTTCCAGAGAGCTCACTTGTCTTTGCCTGGGTGGCACCAGCCATTTTAGCCAACCTGGTAGTCCATTTTAAGAAAAAACCTCTTCTCACCTACACTCTGCTATTCGTCTCCTTTTTTTTATGTTGCAGCTTTTGAGCCGGGTCGTAACAGTCATGGATCTAAAATATATGAAAGTCTAATGTTTATCAGTACATTGCAGAAAATAATGAACTTTATCACAATATGCTAATTTTTTGAGAAGGACCTGTAGTTTTTAAAGGTAAAATGTGGAGAGAAAAGCGAAAGTAGTAAAACATGGCTAATTATACCCTGGACACCAAAGGGTTAAAAGTTTTTTTTAAAGTAACGCATTAGTTACTTTTCAAGTAATTAATTACTTTTAGAATACTGTAACTCAGTTACTAACTCAGTTACTTTTTTGAAGTAGTAACTAGTAACTATAATTGAATAACTTTTTCAAAGTAACTTGCCCAACACTGCTCAAGACTAGCTTGGAAAGGAATGAAGTCCTTGGTGGAGATGCAGAACAAGGACCAAAGATGAATGTGATGCTGAATCTGAAGCTTCAAATGGAACTAAGACTTCCTCCACTAGGTGGCAGTGTCTGATGAGAAAGTGTTAGTGGAGCTGGCCTGGAGTCAGAAACAGGAAGATGCAGGATTTGGGCTGAAATGGGGGGAAAAGTGGTTAGCACTAGTGCCTTAAAGCAAGAAGTTTGTAGGTTGAAGCTTGTTGGCCTTTCTGTGGAGGTTGGATGTTCTCCCACAGTCCAATGAAATGCTGCTTAGGTTCATTGGTGCTTCTAAATTGGCTGTAGGTGTGGATGTGAGAGAGTGCTTCTCTGTCTCTCTCTGTTGGCCCTGTGATGGACTGCTCACCTGTGCAGGTGGACCACGCCTCTTGCCCTATGACAGCTAGGGCACAGGCTGCAGCCCTGTGAGCCTAAGCTGAATAAACAGTTAGCAAAAATGATTCATAGATGGCCTGAAATCCCCCAGTTAGCAGTTTGGTAGATAGCTATGACATGCTAATCCATCCAGCAGCTGTATTCTACCTGTAAGCTGATCCCTGCTGAGCCAAAGCACTTTTTCAGATACAAATTACAACCTTTAATAGAAACCTATTGGTCAGCATCTTATTAGCCTGCTGTTAGCTTCATTCCACAGAAAACTGAGAGAAACTAACAGAGTTGATAAAGAATAAAGAGAAATGTGCTGATTTAAAGCCTTTGAAGTGCTTCAGATGATCTCTGTCCACTTCTGTCCACTCATTCATTCATGTAAGCTTCTAATGCAGCTTTGATCTTCACAGTCTGCTTCATGAAACTCATTCTAACCCTGAATGTCAGAGTGTTCCTCCTTCTCTTTCCCATCATTCATGCTGGCAGTGGAGGAGATTTGGATGTTGGACTGTGTTTTGGATGATGTGTGTATGTTTGTGTTGGACTGCTGTCTGTAAAGCAAACGCACATTTTGCTTTGGATTTCAGTGTCAGACAGACTTTAAGGTGGAATGAAGAGTTTGAGAGTTTCACAGTGAATTATCCAGTGGAGGATTTTTCTTCTTCTTTGAAGGTTTGAAATGTGAACATTGTTCTGCTGCAGTCAATGGACTAAACCAGAGAAGAAGAAAACAGACTTTACCATGAAGATCCTCAGTGTGGATCAGTATAATATCAGCCTGATGTCTGCAGTTTAGTGTCAGCACAACTTTCACATCATATTCATCTCAGCACAACTAAAACATGCTGACTGACCTCAGAGTTTCAAGTCCACATCCTGGACTCTCCTGAATCCTGCAGCTTGTTGTTGTAGCTCAGGTCCAGCTCTCTCAGATGGGAGGGGTTGGACTTCAGTGCTGCTGCCAGATAATAACAGCTGATCTCTGACAAACCACAGCTCTCCAATCTGTATAAAGAATGAAAGATGTAAGTTTATTAGACAAAGTGTGAGCTTGAAATCATTCAGTGTTTCATCATCTGTTCAGAGCTGAAGAAGGTTCAGAATGTAGAAGTTTAGAAAATGGAAACTCCAAACAGCTGAAGCCAACAGGAAGCAGCTTCAAACAAACACAACAAGAGAAAAAACTCTGAACGTTTTATTGAGATTTAAATTTATAATCTGAATACGTACTTCCTGGCCACATTATTTTATAGAAGAGAAGGTCTAACTTTAGGCCTACACGGTCTTGACAGGAGACACAGGCTTGTGCAGAGTATGCTTCTGCAGAAGCGAAACTGAAACCAGAGTCTAAGTGCAAGTTAAGAGTAGGGTGTCTTTTATGCATTTATCGCTGATTAAGCTTTAAGTAGATGTATTAGATTGGAACATTTGTTTTATACATTTTACATATAAGTCAAGATCGGCACACACATAGTTTCAGTTGTGCTGGCCTTCTGTCTAGTGGAAAGGTTACAAGGTCTAGCTGGGGAGCTGAGAGGTGAAACAAAGTGCAAGCAGAGGCTGACACATACACACACACACATCGTAGATAGACTCAGTTATATAGGTAAAAGTTAATCTTATGTTTTGCTTGCAACTGCAAAAATTGTGCGTGCATATGTGACTGTTTGATGAAGAAGCAGGTGCAGGATGTTCTAGAGACAAGCGACAGCGAAGGCGAGCGTCCGGGGACAACAGGAAGACACCTGGATGGAGACGAGACGATGTTCTTTTTAAACTATGTCAAAAGTCATTGTGGTTTTGGACTGACGTATGTTTTACTGAATCTGCTTGGCAACAGAAAGGGGGGCTGTACTGTTTCACCCCTATAAATATTGGGTTCTGACTATTGTAAGAGAGTTCAACACTGAATCTGTACAGTGTTGGCTCCACGCTGCGTGTATTCATTAAAATGTCGTCTAATTGCACACGGCCGGATCAGTGGTGGTTATTTTGGATTCCTCCTCAATATCTGGACCTTAACAGTTTCACATTAAAATCGTACATTTCTCATAAAAACAGGACAAAGACTTGAAAAAGTCGTGTTTTTCCTTCCAGGAACCACATGGCTTCACTTTTAAAGGTGAAGTGTGAAAGAAATGGACATATTTGAAGTCCAACACCTTTTTCCAGTCACATTATTAAAGCAGACAAACTACAAGCTCATTTTCATTCCAACAAGTCATCTTCTGACCTGGACTAACAACACTGGTCTCTATGTGCAGCTGGCTGTGAGACCAGTGCTCAGGGAGCGTCTACAAAGTGCAACACTGAAAGAACATCACACACTCATTTGCTTCCAGCACTTTCACACAAACATCTACTGTCATTATTGTCACCAAACTCTGTGGATCCTTTATTGCAAATTCAAATGGGATTCAAATGGTCAGACAAAAGAGGGTTATGAGGAAATATGATGAAATGTTGTGTATCAGCAGCAAGTTATTGAATCATATTTGTTCGCTACGCCTCGTTCACGAAGGCGCAGCGAACAAATACTGTCAAATACTGCGTGAGTCATGGCACCACTTACCTCAACATCCAGTTGTGAAAGCTGCATCAACCTGAGCCAAAAAGTGATCGAGCTGGAACAAATGATATCCACGCTATACCAAATCCTGGGGGCGGAACGCGAACTTGACACGATCCTCCTTGGCAAAGCTCAAACCACTGCTACTAGCGCTGAGCTAGCCGACACAGTGCACCACCCAGCTGTTGTGTCCCAAGATCCTGCCAACAGTCAACCCAGGCTCTCAACTTGCGTCGCTGGTGTTTCTGCCACGGACGAGAACTGCTGGTTTCAACTAGGGGCCAGACCCAAGGCTCTGGTCAGCTCCACTCCACTTCAACCAGCGCCATGGACCGTGGTTGACACGCGCGGTGGCTGCAGAGGGGCCAGGAGGACCCTCGCACCCTCACCCCTCCGGTGCGGTAGTACTGGAGAATAAATTCAATGTCCTGGATACTGTGGACTTTCCTCCTGTGGCCGCTGGCCCTCGCCATCCCGCTGTGTCGCTGAGGTCTCCGCCATCTCCACCACTACGCCACCGGAGCCGCGGCGGGCAGCCCGACGCTGTGGTGCAAACTCACCGTGGAGAGCTGTGCTTTACGCCGGCTCCTCGGAGAAGAAGGCCTGCGGCGCGGCTACCCGGGAGTCACTCACGCGGTCCGGTTGGTGCATCTCCATTTGAACACCCCCGGTACCGTGGCGCGGGCGTCTCAGATGGCCAGCAGCCCCCGGTGGCACCTCCTCTCTCCACGCTGGTCCTCAGGGATTCCATCGTCAGGAACGTGCGGATGAGGGGGGCGCTCACGCTGTTAATACAAGTCACGTGTATATAAAGGTACAGTGATTATATTACAGTGATTTTGACAAAAACAAAACAGAAGTTGATGGCAGTGTGTTTTTCCATAACATACCAACCAAATTAAATAATAAAAACTTTATAACTTACAGAGCTTTTTTAGAGGCTTTGACCACTGGCAGCAGCCTCAGAAGAGCCTCCTCTGAAGCAAAGTATTTCTGCAGGTCAAACTCATCCAGATCTTTTTCTGATGACAGTAAGATGAAGACCAGAGCTGACCACTGAGCAGGAGACAGTTCATCTGTGGAGAGACGTCCTGATCTCAGGGACTGTTGGATCTCCTCCAGTAGAGAACGATCATTCAGTTCATTCAGACAGTGGAACAGATTGATGCTTTTCTCTGCAGACAGATTCTCACTGAGCTTATTCTTGATGTACTGGACTGCTTCTTGATTGGTCTGTGAGCTACTTCCTGTTTGTGTCATCAGGCCTTGCAAACAACTTTGATTAGTCTTCAGATCCAAGAGAAAACGAAGGAACAAGTCCAGGTGTCCATTGGGGCTCTGTAAGGCCTTGTTCACAGCACACTGGTAGAAGTATTTCTCTGAAGATTTTCTTGTTTGAAACACCTTCCAAGTTGTTTGATCTTCTTCCAGCAGATTGAGTCCAGAGTTGATGAAGGTCAGGTGGACATGAAGAGCAGCCAGAAACTCCTGAACACTGAGATGAACAAAGCAGAACACCTTGTCCTGGTACAGTCCTCTCTCCTCTTTAAAGATCTGTGTGAACACTCCTGAGTACACTGAGGCTGCTCTGATATCGATGCCACACTCTGTCAGGTCTGGTTCATAGAAGATCAGGTTTCCTTTCTGCAGCTGATCAAAAGCCAGTTTTCCCAGTGACTCAATCATCTTCCTGCTATCTGGACTCCAGTGTGGATCTGTCTCAGCTCCTCCATCATATTTGATCCTCTTGACTTTGGCCTGAACCACCAGGAAGTGGATGTACATCTCAGTCAGGGTGTTGGGCAGCTGTCCTCCCTCTCTGGTTTCCAGCACATCCTCCAGAACTGTAGCAGTGATCCAGCAGAAGACTGGGATGTGGCACATGATGTGGAGGCTTCGAGCTTTCTTGATGTGGGAGATGATCCTGTTGGCCTGCTCCTCATCTCTGAATCTCTTCCTGAAGTACTCCTCCTTCTGTGGGTCAGTGAACCCT
>NW_027052013.1:0-53231 GCF_036321145.2 Pelmatolapia mariae
AGTGACAATTGGCCAAATGCCTCAGTGTGTCATAGATTAAAAAAAGCTCACCAGTGTATACCCCAGTTCTGCTTGTGTGATGTTATTAGATTATTAATTTGTGATTGTTAGATTGGGAATTATCTTAAACTTAAAGTTTTTTTCTCCAAGCAGACTAAAAGCAAATAACATTTAAATTTATATAACACAACACAAAAATGTTGATTCTCACTTCTGAAAGTTATAACAACTTAACAGTTGGCATTTTTTCTGAATAAATAAACTAAATAATTCATTCACTGACAAATTAAGTGCCAGTTTTCTGTAAATCCATGTTATATCAATAGATGACTAATCAAAAAATCACATCATTTGGTTGCCTGTGTGTGTGTGTGCATACAGTCACAGTAAACATAAATTTAATAGAAACATTTGCAATTAGAAAATGTTGTATAATGTATGTAACTAAAATATGTCTCTTTTTAAAAGGTATGGAGCTATACACTGGGCACATGGATGTGAAAAGATGAATTATGGAGTGTATAAATATTCACAGTGTGTAGTTTAAGAGGTATAAATCTGCATGGATAATAGTCCCAAATATGTCAATTATACCACAGATTTGGATTCTTTCTTTGTTGGGCATTTTGTTCTTCTCCTTTTGTATTTTATATTCAGAAAGGTGCCTGTAAATTTAGATACTTTAAGTCATTGTAGCACAAAAACAATCATTCAAAAACATACATTAAAACCTGTTATATAAAGTAATCTTTTTGTTCATCCCCAGCTGGCAGATAGCAAAATCTCTACCTCTGAAGAGCAAAGATGGAGACATTACAGCAGAGAAAAGGGACAATGTTAATACATGTGGAATGGCATCAAAGCCAGACGTGGAGATAAAGGTGGATGGTGCAGAAGAAGGAAAGGAGGAGGAGCTTCTTTCTACAGTGTCTTGGGACCAGCCTAAAAGGTTAGTGAATCTGTCATCTAATAATTATCATGAGATATTATTCAGATTTTCCTGGTGTGTTCAGGCAACTTCAGGTCATGATAACAGCAGTGCTAATGGTGCACAGCAGACTCTACATGCTCATATTTCTTGGGTTTAGAGAAAGCGACTACAGTACAGAATTTCATTTTCAGCTTGCATTTATTGCATTAAAGAATGCGTCCCACTTAGATACAAAAATTGCACTGCATAAAAAAGAAGAAGAAAGAAATTCATTAAAAAAAACAGCTATTCTGTGTTTCCCTACAAGTTTTATTTGACTAAATCATTGAATCTCCATCTGCAACACTAAACAGCAGAGACTGAAAAAAGCAAAAATACACATTGGATAAATTATGCAGCACTGTTTTTAAAATACGTAAAGTAATGTTAGAACAATCTCAGCTCTGCAGTGTTTGGTAATGTTTCTTGCGTTACACTCTGTGTTTCAGTGTGCGACTAACGCGAGCACCAGGTCAGTCCCTAGGTATCAGCATAATGGGAGGTAGAGGCATGGGCCGAAGACTGAGCAGCGGTGAGATGATGAGGGGAGTCTTCATCAAGAACATCAGCCCAGACAGCCCGGCAGCACGTAATGGGACCCTACGGGCTGGAGACAGGATACTGGAGGTACGCGAATGCCTGGAACTGACATGTGTGTTGGTGTGTAGCAGAGAAGGAGGCGCAGTTATCAGAAATTGCAGGAAAGAGGTCTGTGTGTGTGTGTGTTTGGGTACCCAGTGGTGTTTGTGTGTGGTAGAGAGAGAAGGTATTGTGTATACTGCACAATGTATTTATATAATACATACTGTGTATGTGGTACTGGAATTCAATATTGTTTGTGGTGTCTGCTGTATTAAAAGGTGCCAATTTGATTGTAATATGACACACTAATGGCCAATTTGTTGTTTAAATGCCCATAAAATGTTATTCGCAGCAGCCCATTATTTGTTATTGGTCAAAGATTGAAGGTTCAGCTCCACTGTCATTATATAATACAGGACTGCACAATAAAATGCAGTTATACCCCCTCCGCCATAACATACTTGGTTATTCATGCAGTTTATCCAATCAGGTAATCATGTAGCAGCAGTACAATGCATAAAATCATGCAAATGGAGGTCAGGAGCTTCAGTTAATGTTCACATCGCACATCAGATGGGGAAACACAGTCAAATTGACTTTGACTGTGGCTTGATTGATGGTGCCAGATGGGCTGGTTTGAATATTTCTGAAACTGCTGATCTCCTGGGATTTCTGTGCATGACAGTCTCTAGAGTTCATCACGAATGGTGTGAAATATTTTTTCTGAAAAAGCATTCAATGAGCACTTCTGTGGACTGAAAGGCTTTGTTGATGTGAGAGGTCAGAAAAGAGCAGTCAGACTGATTGCAGGAAACAGAAAGACAGAAAAACAGTAGCTTAAATAAAAATTCTCTGTCCTTAAAGAAAAACACACATTGTAAGCACAATAGCATCAGAATGCACAACATGTCATGTTGAGGCAGATGGGCTGCAGCAGCAGAAGACTAATGTCAGGTTCCACTCCTGTCAGCCAAGAACAGAAATCTGAAGCTGCAGCGGCGGGCACACACTCACCAAAGTGAAGTGAAGACTGGGAAAACATGCCATTCTGCTGTATTAGGTTTGAGCTGTGTGTACAACACTGCAAGATAAAAGAAATTGTCAACTGTCAGAAATTTTGATATATAATTTTTCAGTAGCTGTCTCTTCGAAAAAGTCAGCCGACAGCATTGCAAATAAATGGGCATGGCTATTTTAAGGCAACTTGGATTTTAGATGATCAATGTGTTCTTTAAAAACAGCTCTACACTGATCTGATCTGAAAATTGTATTTACGCGCATTTTTGTTGATGTTGCTAAGGTATGTGGTGTGGACCTGAGAAGTGCCAGCCATGAGCAAGCAGTGGAGGCCATCCGCAGAGCTGGAGACACTGTGACCTTTCTAGTGCAGTCTGGACAAGACAGATCTCAGGTACAGCACCTCAGAAAACAACCAAAAAATAGCAGATTTTTGGTGGCTTTATGCATCCTGCAGACTTTGTATATTGTGGCATGCATGCATGAATTTGAGTCTCCTGAGGCTTCAGATTCTTTCACATTGAATCTCAACACTCAGTAAAGCAAAGGTGCAATGCATATTCTATTGGAAAGCCCCACCAGAAGTTGCAGCAGCGTTGTGCATGGGCGTTGCATTATTATGTCTTGTGGAGACAATGCATATTAGGTAAAAATGCATTTGACTGACAGAATAAGTAATTATTCAGCATTACGTGTATAGTTTTATAGAAAATAATATGCCTACTCTGCGTCTTGTGTTTCGCCCACAGTCTCCTGCTCTCATCAACCATGAAAGACTAACTCCAACACTGCTGTCCAACTCACACAGCAGCAGGGTAACACCGCTCTACTTCATATTTTAAGCTTCGCATTAAGGTTTTTCCTGTTTCAATGGCATACGTAAATCTTATTTCAAATTTACACCAGCCTTGATATAATAGTGCTTTCCACTACTTTTCTAGTATAGACAATCGTGTCCATTAGAATATGAAGTACTGCTCGTTGGAGCTAAAGAGCAGTAGCTACTTTTCATGTTTTTTAAAGGTTGCGACCACATCTTTAGTTTTCGCTGGGAGAGAACACAAGCTGTGAAGTTCTCACTTTGTGTTCCTACACAGTTACTGATATTTGGCTGTGTGTTGCTGTAGTGTATAGAAAATGTTTCGTGCACACTATATTATATATAGATAGATGAGTCATTAACACCTACACAGCAATCCAAAAAAGAATGGGGAAGCTTTAAAGAGGTTTTTTTGAGACAGGGATTTCTTTTTTCATAGATATAGAGCTATGTCTGTGTTTCCCCACATGATACTAGGAAGCAGAGAACCTTGGTGGTCTGTTCCTTAGTCCTTCCCCTGCAAACCCCTTCATTCCCACCCCGTTTAAGGTTGGTGCACAGTGTGTGTGTGTGTGTGTGTTACCACAAGTGTGCCACACTGTAAAAGCACTCTTGCATTTGCATCAGAAACTTAATTAACATGCATTTTTGTACATAGAACCCTTGTAGTCCCTCGCAGCTACCTTGTTTGTTTAAACCCTTTGTTTTTTTGCCTTTGATGGAGATGCATGACTCTAAATAGAGTCAGTGCATTCTTTTGAAGTTATTTTTCCATCCACTTGTAAGTTAGTTGCAAAATAATGCATGATTCTGGTCATCTTTCATGTTATTTTTAGCTGACATTAAAACAGCGTTCATTAATTCATCCTCTTCATCAGTTATTTCCCAGTGCTTTATCAAGCGCACTGAACAAGCCTCAGGGGTAGTCCAGCTTATGCCTGAAGGACCCCTGAGGCATCTCAAACTCTGCTTGTTCAATAATGCAAAATTTGTCCCAAGGTACCTTCACCAGCATCCGATAGAATGGATCAGAGAAGCCCTACGAATTTCACAACACCAGTCACAGGAGCAGTTGAAGATGCTGACGACTCTGGCAGAAGTAAGACTCCTCAAAAGCCTATGTACCAAACCCATCCATTATAGATTTTAATACTGATAAACATTTTCTGACACTCACAGTTGAATTGTCAAATTCTGGGACATACTTTAAGCCATATGACACTTAAACCACCTGCATTTCAACCCAGTTTGCATAAATAATGTACCAAGAAGAGATTAAAGCCTAAGAAAAAACGTTTTAGAAATATTATTCAAGTATAGCATCATTTGAAAGAGTAACATTCCTCTGTATGAATACATTTTAGTTTCTAAGTAATTCTTTTTTCTGTCTCTTTTTTGGCAGGAAAAAAACTGTATTCAAATTGCATCTATTGTTTTATTTCTTATGAGCATAACTATGAGACATGTTACCTCGCCTGGATTAGGGTTATCAGGATCCCACTCTGGAGCTGGCTCTAGTGTGTTTGAGCTTCAGGGTGCTTTATACTGTTGATTAGTAAAATAGTGTAAAACTATTAGAAGGAAACTGTGTGTGTCTTGCACATGCACACAAGCAAAGAAAATATGAATCCATTCATTAAAGCGTTGCCCCATGATGCTACAAATGGTTTGAAATGCTTTGTATGCATATATAAATCACAGTCGTGGCTCTATATTCATTTTTCCTTGCACAGTTGTGCACACAAGGTGCATACTATCATGCTGTATATAGTCAGAAACACCCTCAACAAGTCCCTTCCAGGCAAAATGCAGCAGCCCACACACATTCTCCTCCAGGGTGTAATGCTTTTCCCCATGTCTCCATGTGTCACTCATTACATGTAGTTTGCCACACTTTTTTTGGCTTAACAATCATATCATTCTCCTAACAATTTTCTGTCTGCTAACTGTGTCCTAGAAAAGATGCTTCAGCGTTATGGCAGTCTGTCTGGAAAGCTCCAAATGATTGAGCTAGAGAAGGACCCTGCAGCTCGCGGCCTGGGAATCAGCCTCACGGGCAACAAGGATGGCTCTAGGGCCCGTATGGGTGTCTATGTGGCAGCTATAGACCCTCTAGGCCCCGCCGGTTTAGATGGGAGGATACAGATCGGGGATGAGCTTCTAGAGGTAAGGAAGACAGGCTATGGGAACAATATGGAAGAATGAGTGAGTAGGGATTAACAGATTAATGGTGTGAGATTGAAGACTCCAAGAATGGGTTGAGCCATTGGAGAGAGACAAAATAGTGAAGTCAAAAATTAAAACAGGAGAAGAATAGAAGGGAGTTGGAGACATGGATGAGAGCGTTGAATACCTGCACAGTAGATTTATCATGCAAATTACCATTTGAATGATAGTTGGTGCTGGGCCGGATTTTTGTAATGAACAACCGTGTAATAGAGATGAGGAGGAGAGTAGTGGGAGAGGAGCAGCTGATGAGTCGGCGGGGGAGGAGAGGTTAGAAGGAGATGACAGAAAGGAAGATTAATGTGGAGGTGAATAGGGGGGGAAAGGCGTTGCTGAATAGGAACTACATGACGCTGTGTTTCTTCTAGATTAACGGTCAGATTTTGTACGGCCGGAGTCACCAGAATGCCTCCGCCATCATCAGTAATGCTCCATGTAAAGTCAAGATCATTCTCATCAGGTAACATGATTGCTTTTTGGTTTTACACACTAAAGGTTTTTGTAACCTGCTTCTGGAATAATTGGTGTTGTTTTACCAGAAATAAAGCAGCTCTAGGTGAAACGGTCCAGGGACTCAGGAAAGACTGTGAGGACACGATCGACTCCCAGACTGATACTGGAGGCTGTGGACAAATCTCCAGTGACATTGAACACATTATTCTACCTCAGGTACAATACATCCCGTAGGTCTCTGGCTAACCACTGTCAGTTATTTGTACTGCAGTTGCACATTTTTGTGTATCAAAGGCAGCCTGATAGCAGGTACTTTTGTATCAAAATCTTGATAGATAGACGAGTATCTGTGTAATTGTACAAAATGAACAACATGTAACTTTAATCACAAAAACACATTTTGCAGACGTGCTGTTATTGGTTTCACTAGTCTCATATTTCCATCTCCGTACCAGTATTCGCCTCCATCCATCTCTCATACCCAATAGTACTGCCATCCTCTAACTCCCTTCTGAAGTTCATTCATAAACTTCAGCTGGTTCAGAATTCTGCCGCTTGGAGTATCACCAGACCTCCCTGCATTAGTCATGTCACGCCTGTCCTTCAGCAGCTTCACCGGCTCCCGGTTAAATGTCGTATTGATTTCAAGATTCCGCTCCTCACCTTTAAGGCAATCCATAACCTCCCTCTGCAGTACCTCTCTGAACTCCTCACTGTCCCTTCTGCCTGTTTGACTACACTGGGATCTACAACCTTCAGTTCCTTTGCTCCTCACCTCTGGAATCTCCTCCCACCAGACATCTGTAACACTGACTCTCTTAACACTTTCAAATCCCATCTTAAGTGTGCCGGTTTAGCAAACTTGGATGAGCAGGCGACCACATGCTGCATGGCTGAGAGCAGCTGGCCCGGGTTCGAGTCCGACCCTTTTCCTCTGGTTTCCTGTCACTCTTCACTGTCTGTCTAATAAAGCCAAAAAATCCCATCTTAAAGCACACCTCTTAAAACTGGCACAGTCATTTTTTACATATGAGTATTATTATTCGTTCTTGATAAGAGGTAAGTGTTTAAGTTTGTTTTCTTACATTGTTGCTTCTCATTCCAGGATTATGCAGGTCTTGGCCTTTGCTTGGAAGAGGACAACTCTAAGGGAGGATTGGTGGTCACGTCCCTGATCCAGCACGGCACTGCCAGCAAGGTATGACATCATCAACAGGATCATATGCCCATATATCATCTATACTATTTATAAGTATCTATACTATGCAAGCCTTTTAAGTAATTTAATCATTTTCAGTTTTCTTTTTGGTTCTCTCTAAGTAAATTTACTCGGTAATTTTTAAAAGAATAAAAATGCTGTTATTAATAAATATGTATTATTCCTTTTTTACCCACAAAAAGTATAATCGATTGCAATTTTGGCCTTCACCAGGGCAGAACTCGTCTTATAACATATTTGAATTATAAAGGGTTGTACAAGTCTGATGTGATGGTTCTGCCATCTCGGCATTATGAATATTATGTGAAACAGATGATGGTTGCCATTTTTTCAAGTGATCTCATCATGTACTAATACGTTTTCATGTCCGGCCTAAGGGAACAGTTATTCATATATTTGTCCAGAGGGTGTGCTTGATTTTTAATCACACTCCCCCACCATCTTTCTTCTACACACTCACTTTCATACATTTTGCTTATCTTACAAATTTTATTCATGCCTCTTTATGCAGGATGGCAGGATAAAGGTTGGAGACAGAATCGTAGCAGTGGGTGATGAACCCGTGGCTGGACTGTCAGTAAAAAAGGTGCAAGCACACATGCGGGCTGTGAAATATATGCTCTTCAAGGTCAAGTTGATTTAATGATTTATGACTCAGCTGTCTTTTTTGTATTCAGGTGTCCAGTTTGATTCTCAAACACCGGGTCACTGTCAAGCTCTCCATCAACCGTTCCAAGAGTCTCTCCTCCTCCTCCTCTTCTTCTCTCAATCTCCCTGCATCACTCTCCAGTCCCCGCTCACTCACTCCAGTGTCCTCTCTAAGCCTTCCTGTTGCCTCCTCCTCCTCTTCGTCTCTAAAACCCATGCAGACCTCTCCAGTGGAACAGTCTGATTGGCCAGGATCAGCTCCCACAACTTCCGACCCTGTCAGCTATCCAATTGTTGCAGGAAAGGAAACTACCATAGAGATTTATAAAGGAAACGTAGGCCTGGGTCTCAGCATTGTAGGTGGATGTGACACTCTGCTGGTGAGAACAGCTAAATGATTTTTAACATAAAGATTTCGTTATTCATTATTTGTCCTTGTGACATGAAGGGGACTTTATGTAATTTGTTTATGTTTGCAAATAAAAAATCCACAGATGGAAGCAAAGTTTGTACTCAAATTAGGCCAAAAAGTTGTGCATTTGTTTGTTTGTTTGTTGTTTCAATATTCAGTTGTGGAGTTGTGTAATGATGGAAGTGGTTTCTGGTTTTTACACCAGGGGGCAGTAATAATCCATGAAGTGAACGATGGAGGAGCAGCACAGAGAGATGGTAGACTGCAGGCTGGAGATCAGATATTAGAGGTATAACAGTGATACATGTGCACACAAACACCAGAACAAACAGCAGTGCATGTGAATAAATTATTTCTAACCGCACAGCATTTATTTTTATTTCTGTTTGTTTTTGCAATATTTTTCAGTATGAAGAATGCAGCCGTGATGCATCTGTGTTCTTTTTTATTTATGCACTATTTTTTCCAATTCAGAAACTAATTTTTTCGGAACTCAAACTCAGATTGCTTTGCCAGATATAACAGAATCAAGCTTCAGTTTATAGTGAAAACCAGAAAGTCACAGAAATGAAACAAACAAACAAAAAAACCCTGAAAAAAAAAATCTGCCTTAAAAATTGTTTACTCACATGATTAAAAAGCGAAGGTTTTAAGGTTTACTACTGGTTACAAGCTCAAAAACCTGTTTTATAGAGAATGTGGTTCCCAGGAGTTAAAAGTAAAGACCTATCCTCAGGGTTTTATATAAGGTCCACTACTTTTTGCTCCTTATGTAAATGAAATTTTCCACTGGGCTGTGATGCTTTTACACTAATAATACCATCTTGGATGCTACTGATCCCCCTAAAACCTTCTCCAGGGGCCTGCTTTCAGTCACTTCAGAATATCCGTCTTTAATTTGAAGTTTGTACTAAACTCCGAAATGAAAAAACTACATATATATATATATATATATCCAAATTTTAGAGAACAGATTGTCCTACAAAACACATGAACATCTTGCTCAAAAACTGGATATTAGATTCTTATACCACTACACCAAATGGACTGATTCTTATATAGCGCTTTTCTACTCTCCCGGAGTACTCAAAGCGCTGCATACAACATGCCTCATTCACCCATTCACACCCACTCATGCAAGCACTTCTAAACGCAAGTGCAAACTATAACTACATTCACACACATTCATACTCCGATGAATGCATCGGAGGGCAATTTGGGGTTAGTATCTTGCCCAAGGACACTTGACATGCAGACTGGGGAAGCCTAGGATCGAACCACCAACCTTCCGATCAGTAGCTGATCTGCTCTACCACCTGAGCCACAGCCACCCACTACCTTCTTTTCTTTTTCTTTTTTTTTTAAACAGACAAATGATGATATTCAGTGTGCAGCATGTTGTGCACAAATAACTGTAAAGATAACATCTATGCAAAGATATTTAACATCTTTGTTGTTGTTGTTGTTTAGAGGTCATTTTCCTGATAACAGCTCATTGGAGAGATCATCACACAAACACTAAATTGGAAAACTGGCTTCCAGCACTGCATGCACCACTACTAAACAAACTGCATTACGACTCGAGAAACACAAACAGAGATACTTGTTGAACTGAGAGACTGTAAAGCTCTGGTAGCTTCTGTCATCTCTCCTAGTTAAGTAGAGCAAATAAAATAAATAAATACACAATTCTAGTAATAATCGTCTATTTATCTAACCACTTAGCCAAATTAGAATTTGCAGAGAGGCTTGAGCCAGTCTCAGCTGTCATAGAATTAAAGAGGTAGTACACAGAGGATAAGCAGGATTTCTCCAGGCAACTTCAGGGATACGAAGTGCATATTAAAGGTTTACGTTTTTACCTGGGCACATCACCATGGCTGCAGGCCTAACCTGCTACAGTTTAGGTTATGTTCACGATAAAGTCACCACCAAGAAAATAGTGTCAGCATTCCTGGAATTTCCATGTAGACTAAAAAGCATCGAAGTCTTCATTTCTATGCAGCTTTATTCCTCCTTCCAATTTTACATCAATTTTATTGTTATATAAAGATTAATATATGATACTAAAACAGAGCACCTAGAGCATTTGTATTTTTATAACTATACGCTATAATAATATCTGTAATCCATCAGATTTGCCCGTGATTTAATGATAGAGCTATCATACTGATACGTCTGTTCACTTACATAATTGGCATTTTTCTGGCATTCTTTTCAGTTTCAAATAGTCTAGACATTAAAGCACTCACATTCACGAAGTGTTTTTAATGATGTACTTCTATTCAGTGCTTTTTCTCACACACACTAACACTGTATTGAGTGCAGCAGCTCTGTTGCTTTTAGTCTGTATTGTGTGTTTTATCTTACTATGTAAAATCAGTTGCTTTTCTACCAGCAGACTCTTCGATATTTCTGATTGGTCATATATTACTGCCAATATAACACACCCTTACCTACATTGGTAGACCACAGGTTAGCTTGTCGAGTTCATAACCACCTTCATAACTTCTTAGCCTAATGGCAGTGTTAGGGTAAGTGAAGCTGCGTAAGGAAAAGGAAGCTGCTAGAAACAGAAAAACAACCACACACTCTCATCTTCACACCTACAGATAATTACACAATCACCAGTTAATTTAACAATCATTTCTGAAGTGTGAGAGAGAAACTGACATAGGTACAAATGCCACACCTCAGACCTTCTTTCTGTCAGTGTTAACTACTGCACAGCCTGTTTTGTATCCACTGAAAGACTTGTTCCTGTACTTCCTGAACATACAGAATGTATTTTCATACATCTGTTCCCCTGTTTCTCTCACTGTCGCTGTCTTCTAGGTAAATGGCATAGATATGCGGCAGGCCAGTCATGACGAAGCTATTGCCGTGCTACGGCTCACCACCCAGCGTGTCCAGCTGTGCGTCTTCAGGCACCAGGAATCCTACAGGGAGGAGGACCTGTGGGATGTGTTCAGCCTGGAGCTGAGGCCTCGTCCTGGAGAAGGACTGGGCTTCACTACTGTGGGGAAGAGGTACAGTCAGGATGCTTTTATCAAGTTAGAAACCTCCAACTTGGTATGTTCACAGCAGGTTTGAGCCTGTGTTATCTAACACTGTGCTTTCAAGTACAACAAAGACAAAATCAAATTTTGTTCAGAACCATCGTGTTCGCAACCTAGGTGATGTCATCTGCTGAAAGAGCCTGAAGTCTAAGAGGCTGATGAAGTTGTTAATATATCGGCTTCAAATATAACATATGGCAAGTGGGAGTACTCCTCCTCGCAACTTCTGAAGATGAGAAATAGGTTAAAAATAAATAAATGTGACTTTATTAGTGAGTGATTAGTCTTGTTGCCTATTTTTAACACAATTTTATTCTTAATCAACTTTTGTTTGTAAGCTGTAGTTAGGCTGGTTAGTTAGTTTAAATTGCAGAATACCTGTTCCTTTTAAATATAATTCCGAAAATTAGATTCTAAAAAAACTAAAAACCCTTAATAGACCCTAGTAGATTGACTATTTTCATGGCAAACTCCATTGACATGTTCTGTAACTACTTCACAGATCTCTCCAGCATTCGATAATTACCATAAAGGTTAGATAGGGTCTCACTGCAAAGAAGTCGCAAGACGCATCATTTTCCAAAGAGCTCGGGTGCCAATTTTCTCGCAGCTTTATGTATTTGCACAATCAGGTGTGACATTATGCAAAACAGCCGGTGCACAGGTCACATTATGTATAAGCCTGGGGCAGGCACAGCTTTTGACCTCTGTTTTCTTCCAACAGTAATGACACTGGCATCTTTGTGTCAGATATCATCAGAGGAGGTGTAGCAGATTCGGATGGCAGGTTGTTGCTAGGTGACCAGATTCTGTCAATCAATGGGGAAGACGTGCGTGCAGCATCACAGGAGCGTGCACACACGCTTCTGCAGGTCTGCCGTATTCACAGTTTATAAACAAATGCACAGATAGGTAGGCATTTTTATGGCCGCGTCATTATGTGAGATGTGTCACTTTGCTCTCAGAGTTGCAGTGGAGGGGTCCACCTGGAGGTGGCTCGTTTTAAAGCTGGGGTGCAGTACACACTGCGGAGTCAGGTAAACTGTTTCTCTTGCCTACGTATTTCTTTAGTGATATGATTCCTAGTGAAATTATAGTTCAGACTGTAGTTTGTAGGTCAACTATTGCGTTTATTCACTATTTTAACAATATTACTCTGTGAACGTAGGAGTACCTTAAGTTGTGTTTTATCCAGAGCGAAGACTCTGACTGCTCCACGCTTACACCCTCAAGTGTATGCGATGGTTCTTTTGGCCACCAGAGGGAGACAGATAACAAAATAGAGAGCTACAGTGAGTGTCAGCTAAGTTCACGAGTATCGTCTGAGTTACAATGTTGAGTCCAACAATTTGCTTTGAATGGAAAATAGACTCTTGCATCTTTTTATCCATAGTTATGTGTCATTCTCTTCTGCAGCATTCAAAGACTCTGACATCAGAAAAGTGATAATAAAAAAGGTAAAACACTCTTATAGTAATAAAAGCAATGTCTTTTTTGACCCCATACTGTACTGGAGAAACTGAGTAGTGATAATTTAACTTATTTTTAGAAGTTACAAATTAGTATAAATTAGTTATATACTGAAAACAACCTGCTTCCTGACTGGATATCATGCTCCTGTAACGTTGGGTGTTTATTTTATGCTCGAATCTGCCATTTGGAAAGGTTGCAAATGTGTGTGTTTGTGTGTCTGTGCGCTATCACTCCAGGGTCCATACGACTCCTTGGGCATCAGCGTAGCTGGAGGAGTGGGCAGTCCCCATGGCAACCTTCCTCTTTTTATTGCTACCATGGATACCAATGGACTTGCTGCCAAAACACAGAAATTACAGGTGGGGAGTGACCATGTATATACACCAGTGCGTGCATGCATGTGTGTCTCATGTATGCTTCACATTGTGACTAGTCGCATGTGGACTGGGCCTTAAATAAGGAAAATTGCACTTTCTTACTCTTACTGTGGCCCTTAGAGGCTGAAACATCTGCAAAAAGCTGTAAACTTAGACTCCCTGGTATGCATTGATAAATTTAAGGGAATCATAAAAAATAAGGTGAAGGAGGCACAAGATGCCTTTTTCTTAAGAGGTGACTGTTGTTTTACTGTGTATTCTTCTGTAATCGCAGAGTGCAGGAGACATTTAGAATCTGAAGAGGCCGTTTTTCCTGGTTAACTAAAGGTTACCAAAATGAAGCTTTCCAACACTGAGACAAATATATGGACTGCCTTGATTGTGTTACATGTTTATTGGAATAGAGGTCGATATTTTTTACATCATTTTCTTCCTGAAATACATCTCATAAAACAAATATAAAGGTTGGAATAGATCGGGGTGCAAGGGGCAGAGGACATAAATGTTTCTCCATGATCAAATTACAGACACATGTAACATAAAATGCATTTTAGACATAAATATTGAAAATGGAGTGACATACCAAAAGTAAAACCTTTATTAAATCCCGAAGAAAAAAGATAGGGACAGAAAAGAAAAGGAGACTTTGTAGGCAAAAAGGAAAAGGGGGGATAGTGTTAAGTCTAGGACAAATGTGTGTTTGTGTTTGTGTGTGCATCATCTAGACGGGAGACAGGATCCTCAGTATCAATGATGTTTCCACTGAGGGAATGACTCATGTCCATGCTGAAGCCCTGCTCAAGAACACCACTGGAACCATCATTTTGCAGGTACTGTCACAGTGAGACATCCAGTAACTGATATGTAATGCCTGTAAGGCAGTAAGTTTCTGTGCGATAACGTCAGCAGGTTTTAGTTCTGTTTTGTCAGAGAAACACAGTAATGGTTCACAGCCAGCTCCCTGTAGGGCTTTTTATCTTCTTCCATATTTCCCCAAGACATAATTTTACATACAGACAACTTAAAAAAAAAAGTCTTTAACAAAAAGGAGGCCCTTCATTATCAGGATTTTGCACAGTCAGTGTATGTTAATTTCAAGACAAGTGTTTATGACATTGATTTCACACCATCTCCTCTTAAAAGACTTCCGCTGTAAGGGAAAAAACTATATTTGTATCTATGGAAGTGCATGTCGCTTGTTTTTGGCAAGTATTTTGTGTTTAAAAAAAACATCAAAAGGTTTTAGACTTGTATCACTCCTACTCTGGTAATATTTGGATGGTCATAAGACCGCTGTTGCATCAATAAGATATTTGATCATTGTCCAACTATAGAAATATTAACTTTTTGGAGAAATCCTGATTAATCTGTTGTTAGCACAACTTCTTCTGGATAAATACAGGATAGAAACACATGTTTGTTTGTTTGCAATGCATCAGTTTTGCAGATTTGTTTGAGAAGCTTGTATTTTTAGTAGACATGTACTATATACGAGCTCAAATGTTACACGTGTTCTGTTATAATGACTTCTCCTGTGTTGGTTTCATTGTTCTTTCATTGTCTTTTATTGAAGTGAAACTGGCACCTCATGTAGGGTGGTCTGCCAGATTGCCTACTCAGCACAAATAGGCATTTTCAAAGTGATGCACTGCATACTCCTAAAAGAAAGCTGTGAAGAAAAGCACTCCTGTCTTGCTGATGTCAGTCAGGAGAAACTCACTGTTCTCCAGAGTAATCGCATACAAGTCAAAAATAATGAGATATATTTTTAATTACATGTTACTGTCACTATTTGTAGATGTTATGCTATTCCTTGGATTCTGGCTGTCCTGCTTACTTTGGTCTCTTTGTGTAGTCCTAAATGGCTAAAACCTTTACACTTTGCACGCATAACATGCTGTTTGTGTGGATCTATGTTTGTCTAGGTGGCAGCAGCTTCTCAGGGATGCAGCACACAGGGTAACAGCGATGTGCGTGCATGGTCATTAGGCCAGCCGAGCAGCCTGCCCTGCTTTCACAACAGTCTCTGGTAAGAAGTGGTTCGCTAACAGTGTCATTTCCTTGTTCTTCTCTCCACTTTAATTAATGAATAAAGGCAAAAGCAGGCCTCAAACTTTACTAAACAGTTGGTGCAACACTTATTTTTAAATGCATGCACATCGGCGCGCTCAGACGCCAACATCCATTGTTTCGCATCGTATTCTTCACAGCGCTCGCATGTATAAGACCATCACTCTGGAGAGAGGCTCCTCAGGTCTCGGCTTCAGCATTGTAGGAGGTTTTGGCAGCCCTCATGGAGACCTGCCTATCTACATCAAAACTGTCTTTGACAAGGTGAGAAAGCATCTGCCAGGTCTCCTTTTGTTGCGAAAACCAAAGAGTTTTAATGTTAGGAAAGACAGTTTAGCAGCAGTCTGTATGTCATTCACTGAGTCACTCCCTCACATCTTCTTATAGCGTTTTCTCTGTTGAAAACAAAACTTTCTCCAATCATCAGCAATTCGGATAAAAAAGCAGGCAGCAGGCAGTTTCACCGTGTGTAGTTTTGCTTTATATGTGTTGTTGTTTTGTGACTACCTATGTAAGCCACATAGGAGACAGAGATTTATGTGTGGTTTTAAGTTATAGTGCCTTTTTTGTAATTCAACACGAAAAATAGCAATTTGTCCCTAACTGCAATGCTCAATGTAAGAAACAAAGCAAAAAGGCCACAGTTAAAACTTGTTAAATAGCTTTTGTTTTGTAACAGGTGGTAAACTCTTAGTGCTATGCTGTAGTAAAGCATTCTGTTTTAATGCCACCTGTTGCATTATGTCAGTTTTTGCATGATTGCGTTCCTTTGTTTTGTTTCTTGATTCTATTTCTTAGCATCTGTTGCGACCAATTCCTTTGTGATCATTACAAACGTTCATTTAATCTCACATTCATTCTTTTCTCCTAACATATGTGTTGCCATATTAGTGTTTAAAAGCTCTTGTTGACTTTGTACTTCAGGGTGCAGCCATTGAGGATGGCAGGCTGAAACGTGGCGATCAGATAATTGCTGTTAATGGACACTGCCTGGAAGGTGTGACCCACGCTGAAGCTGTGGACATCCTGAAAAAGACCAAAGGAACTGTCGTCCTCACCGTGCTCTCATGAGACAACTGCCCACTGTACCTCAATTTAATGACATCTTCCTAAAACAGCTTTGGAGGGCTGTGGTTGTTTCCTATAAAGCTGTAGAGTGATTCTCCTCTTGTAGAGGGCACTCTACATGTCAAAACAATACATATAATTATAAGAAGAGTATTTAAGTCTAAATTAAATTGCATTTAATTTGTGAACTCTACCTCCAACTGCAAACACAGCTTTGTTGTATTTACACTCAGTATTTAAAAATATAGTAGAGCATGTCCAGTTAAATCCAGTTGAGGAGCCGGGTATTGGGCCGCCAAGGCCTCCATCTTGGGCTTTGGGGATTGGATGCCTGAGTCCAGTCTGAGTCCCTTCAGAATGACCACTAAGCTCAGTCATTCTGGAGGGACTCAGAGTAGAGACGCTACTCCTCCAGTCCAGAAGGCCTAGAATGCCCTCTAGGTGGGGCTTTTTGTGGCATGTCTAACTGGCAGGAGACCCCCAGGGTGGACGCAGGACACACTAGAGAGATTTTATGCCTTAGGTGGCTTAGGAAAGCCCCAACAAGAGCTGGAGAAAGAAATTGCTAAGGAGCCCCTGAGACCCTGACCCAGATGAGCGGAGGAAAATGGTTGGATGGATAGTTTAGCATTGTTGTGCATTATTTTTCATGTAAACACACTCATCAATACATTACGTGTTCATACTAATATATAAAATTGAAGCCTCAATTGACAGCAGCCTAGTGCTGGATTTTGATTATTACTTTAACAAACAAATACTCCTAAAACTCAAAATATGCCAACTGCTTCTGCCAATCTTTTGTATGGCAATAGGATGTCTGCTTTGAAAGACTGTTGTACTTTTCATTGTTGTGTTCGAATAATTAAAAGTGTGTCATGATTTCATGAATATTGAATGTCTTAAGTGGCATGTTGATAATTAGCAATGATAACCACCTTATGTTAAACGGGACAGAGAATAGGAAAAAATGCATTTTGCTGCATCTGTTAGAAGCAGCTGCTGAGTATCGACTGTTATTTACCAGTGTAGTATTAATCAGTGTTTTCATAGTCTTCAACTGTAGCAGCTGTTTTTTTAGGACTTGATTGTTGATGTTAATAGTTCAGTGTGAAATTAGACACCGTCTCCATTTTATATGAATTTATTTACCTGACTTCACATGGCTGTGATACTTATGTTTTCGTCGCTGTAATTAATTTCATTAATATAAGAAGTCGCTTCACACTTACATACACACATGGATGCACACACTCGTTTTCATATCTTAGTGAGGACATCTAATTGACACAATGTTTTCCCTAGCTGCTTACCCTAACCCTAACCATCAAAAATGAATGCCTAACCTTGACCATTTGTATTGGTCCTCACAAAGATATATAAACATGGTACACACGCACTGGTATTGTGTAACCAAATGTTCTGTAAGTGATCTTATTAAATGTTATTTGTTAAAGTTTTGTATCCAAAACCTTTTGAAGTTCAGGACCTTGTGTTTCTGTTTTCTTACCTTCTGATTTATCTCCGGATACAATGTGTCAGTGAAAGAGACGTTTTATATGATGAGTTTTTTTCCATCTTTTTTATTAATGAATACCAAGAAGTTATATTTTGTGATTTCTCTCATCGAGTAGGATAAACCTTTTTTTTTTTTTCAGTTTTCAAATTTCACACATGCTCCACACACCAGCATCTGAGAAAATCTCTGAACTGTTAAACAAGTACAACTGAGCTGAAAGTCACATTTTTAATGGATAGAAGAAGCAAGAGTCTTCTTTTCTTTTTTCTTTATTTTATTTTAATTTTTTGCATATATTTTGCATGTTTCCAAACCAGTGAACTGAATTTCGCCTTGGAGGTGTTTTCCTGTAGCGGTTATGCTCTTTGTCTTTATCCCTCTCTCGCACTTTTTCTCCGTCTTTGTCTGCCATGAGTACATATGCGCCATCACTCACATTTAGTCAAGGTGACAGGATGAAGTGCGTGTCGTGCTTGGAATGACAGGCAGCTCTGAATTGCGGAGGAGTCGTGAGGAGAGGAGAGAAGAAGGGGGATCAGCTAGATTAGAGAAAAGGCAACATTTTATAGAAGGCCGAGAAAATCAGTCTAAAGTTTGGACAAAGACGTTTTAAACCTGAGGTCCGACAATCACAGAGGAAGAGGAAACCTGTGACTTTTTTTTTAAAGGAAAATCCTCAGTACTTTCACTTTAATTACCAGAGTTACTGGTGACAACTTGATAAACAGTACATTTGCACACAAATGTCTCATTTAGGAAATAGGAGGCATCTAGGGAGATCCTGTCTGGAGCCTCGGCATTAATCAAAGCCATCTGTTCACATTGCAAGCTTTATTGAAACCCAGCCATCGCGATCTGCTTTATCCTTCTCCAGATGAACAATTGCTTCCCTGTTGGCACGAGGAGAAATGGAGAAATGGTGTAATGCTTTTTTTTTTCTTTTTTTTTTGCATTTCACTTGGATCTTTGCTGTAATATAAGAATGATAAATGTCATATTTGGTATTTTTTTCACATCCACAAACATTTGACCCCTGTGGATTTCCAGTTCCAAATAACTGACAGGGAAGCAGATGAAATTACATCTATTTTTCTTCTTTTTTCATTAAGAGGAAGCAAAAGGACTTATCTGCCGTTTTTTTTGTTTTGTTTTGTTTTGGGGTTTTTGGGTTTTTTTTTTTCAAAACCAGCCTCAAATTTCATGACAAACATTTTTAAGGGGAAGAGGTCCAGCCACAGGGAACAGGACTTTTTTTCCTACCCTTAGTCATACACCATGTAGCACAGTAACTTCTTTGGCTGCAGAAACTGCAATGCATTTTTTTCTGCAGATGACTTTCATGAGAGCATGCTTGAAAGGCACTAATGAGCCTCTCTCTCTCTGGAGGATAGCAGTGGCCAAATGATTGTTCTATGTGTGACTGTCACATCGATCCATATTCATAAACATAGGGGACTGTGTCTTTTTGCTGTCAGTGTAACCTGGTGATACAGAAAGTACAGCCAACTTATGATGGGTCCAAAAAGTCTTCTTCTCCATCCTTTCCCATGAGGTCCTTTTTCAAGATATCAGCATGCACTGCAAAAATACCGGTCCTTTGAAATTCACTCTAGTCAGTGCTGAGTGTTAAAATCTTGATTCCCATAAAGCAAGATGTCCCAAAATATCCCAAAAGGAAGAGTTAGGTGCCACTAAGTCCACGTCATTCCCAGCAAATGAGCGAATGAGCTGGGCTGAGTTGGCATTTGGCACACAGACACAAAAAAGCGTGCACGGTGGTGTGGCTTATATTCAGTGACATAGCCTAGAGCAAGAAATAGTTAGACCTAATCATGAAACAGCAGGCAAACACTGGATGACGTCATCCGATTATGAGTTTGAAAACCGACCGAACAATGCTAATGAATAATGCTATTAATTTTACATACGGATGTTAAAATACAAGGGTTTCCTCTACATATCATATCTACACTACACACATCTGTACTTGGATTAATTTAGCAATAAATTAATCCAGAAATAAAGTAAATTTCAAGTGATGAAAGTTCCGTAGTCTACTGTGTAGTTTTTACAGAAATCTTTTTAACGCTTATTCAATAAACCACTGAATTTCTCACGGTCCACAAAAGCTTATTGCTGAAATTCTTTTAGATACTCTGAATAAAAAAAAAACATGTCCGTTTTAAATGTCCGTTGATCACCCTCGGCTTAAAAATCCTCAAATTTGGGGACACTGTGGTTAAGTAAGTGTTTGTTTTGGGGTGGGGAGTTTCTGCTGAAAATGCAGCTTCACATCAAAAAGATCAGACAGCATCTCCACCCTCCACCTCCATGACGCCCTTGCTGTAGGTACGAGCTTGAAGACTTGCTGTAAGCCTCCAAAGCTGCAACGTAGGCTCATAAATTGTGCATACTGTGCGCCTTCGTGGTAATTAGGCATGCAGTGACAGGTGGCCGCATTTTGTGACAGACAGGACAGGATTATTTATTTATTCAAGGCAAACGATATTATGTATGTAAAACTATCACACACACAAAAAAGCCACAGTTATAAAAAAAAAAATAAAAGTAATAAATCTGTGCCAAAAGGGCAAACTAGTCTTACAACTCGAGGGTACTCGAACGCTGCTTTTTTTATAGCTTATAGGTGTGGACAGTCTAGCAGTTTTATGGTGTCATGAAGATTTAAAATTCCACGGTGCGCTTAAAGTCATATTAAGTTATGTCTTTGATATTCCCTACATGCAGTTTTAAAAAAAATTTAGGATACGAGTGTAAATGAAGAAAAAAACCGATTTCCTCCTTTCGCAGTAATCCTTTAGATCCACTTGAGGGCGGTACATCTGCTGTTTTGAACACATGGAAATTTGCATGGGCTTGATTTGAGAAGTAACATTACGTCTAAGTGGTGTGATTTGCCAGTTGGCCTGAGGCTTGAGACAAGCAAATTTATGCCTGCGGCAAAAAGGCCTGCAGTGGTGATTTCATAAAATACTGCTTGTTCACACAAAAACAGAGTGAGTTAAAAGTTTAAAAAAAATGAAAAGGAATAAGAGCATGATCCTATAGAAAGAGATTATTTCATCTGCACGGATAAACATATATTTGTCAGCTGAAAATGGGCAGCGAGGTGGAGTCACTAAATAGTGTAGCTCTGACATGTAGTTTTGGAGGGTTCAGTCCCAGTAGCTGCTCCTATGCTTGCTGTGTACTTATCTGAGCACTGGATATCAGCTCTTGCAGTTATTATAATCTTGGCTGCAGTCTGAAAATCTGCTGGATGTGCTCAACAAAAGATCCGCCAGACCCTCTCCGCCTTTCAATTCATAAATGCAGACAAACAATTATGCCTGGGTTCAAAACCAGTTCACCTTTATTAGAAGAAATGGAGGAATAATTAAAAAAAGGAAAACAAGACAAATTTATGTATGTAAATGTTGGGTCCTCTCAAGATAATCGAAAATGTTAGACAACGGACTGTGATTTGTCCAGCCTGCGGTCTTCCTCTGAGTAGCGTCGGTAAGTTTCTGCCAACAGCGGCTCCAGGGCCTCGGCAGAGTTGTAAGAGTGGGAACGCATGGCGCAGGCTATGACGATACCAACCACCACCACAACCAGCACTGCAGCAATAACGGCTACGCTGATGATCTCAGAGAGGGTGAAGGTACGAGCTATGAAGGAAAAGAGCGGACGGTTATGAGCAATTCCTGGATTTTGTGGATCTGCACATGCTTACACGTTCTCTGCTTCTCACCCGGCCACTGGACCTCATATGAGTATCCCAGGTTTTCTGGGGCAGGCACAAACATCTCAGCATTGGTGACAGGCGGCCAGAAAGGAACCATGTTGAACCTGCGGTTGTGTCCAATGGGAGCGTTCTCATCGGGGTAAACAGTGTCACCTGAGAGAGTGAAGAATATGTCAATCCATCTATTCATTCTCCAAAGTGAATTTTGTTGTTTGAACATTCGCAAAGGTGTACCCGGTTGATGCCTGCGGAGCCACTCGTCAAAGACTGCATCGGTAAAGGTGTGAAGCAAGACAAAGATGGGATCATTGGGCGACAGGTGAGTCTGTCCACCCGTCCCGTTGAGGAAGAGGTGGGCCAGATTGTGAAGACTGCGGATCACTGGGTCGTACATCCCCTGGGGGGCGCTGTAGCCTTGAAATTATGGAACAAAAAAGGAGAAAAAAAAGGAAAGCGTTTAATGAAGGCTCTGATTTACCAAAATTAGGAACAACAAATGTTGTGTTGGAGCTAACCATATGTGCATGTGGGTGGAGGATTGAGTGAGTGTTTTTCTGGCTTTGTGTTTCATCTATACACTCACACAGTATTCAGCAGCTTTATTTTCTGAGCTGAGCCCAAGTGAAACTGAATATTTCCTTGGATTGGTTTGATGGGAGGATGCTAAATCTCAACTACCGCTTTGGCTCACCTTCGATGGTGTTCCTGAAGCTCTCGGAGGAGGTGGAGTAGTAAGGAGGGGTATCAAAGGTGTTGATCTCCAGACAGTCCAGCACATCTTTGGGCTCCGGCAGCCTCTGCACCATGGGCCGCGCCACGTTGCCTGCTGGGTTCCTCCTGATGGGACTGCTCTCTGTGCCTTGGAGATGAAGAAAGGACTCAATAAAACTAGGTTGAGTGAAATATAATTAGTTTAAAATAATAAAGATAACTTCTGATTACTGGCACACTAAGACCTAAGATCAGGCACAAGCCAGAGGTCCCTACAGATATGACTTGATTGAAAATGTATTATTTAACCACCTTCTAACTCTGTGTGGGAGACTCTACTAGTTTGATCAGCCTTAAACATGACAGGATGGCAGTTTTCTTTTTTAATTATTCAATAAAAGTCAACAGTAGTGAGTGGGAGCTTTGTGACTGAACAGAAGTTTTTTTTCTTTTTTTGTCTCTCTTGCATGCATGATCTCTTTCTCTTTTTTCAGGCTTTCTCTCCTACACACAAGCACATAAACAGAAGGCTACATAACCGAGTTGTCTGTCTGTTTGAAGATTATTCCCTCAGATCAAAGGAACCAGTAGACTGTTAGATTCCTGTCTTCAACAAGCACATGCACAAATGAGGCAACCCCCTTAACCCATTTAAGGAGATGTTGCTTGTTGACGCAGGAAATACCAGGCCTGTCATGACTCTCTGGGGGGAATAACAAGATAGATCACTCACATGTTGGCCACTCACGTGTTCAACCTGTTACCAAACACTTTTTTTTTTCTTATGACCTCTTTTTATAAGTTTGTTGTTGAGGCTCCACGGGGAAAGATGATTGACATTCCCAATTACTTGCCTATTCCAGATGAAAACCAAATCCTTTATAAATTAGGTGCATTTGAACACTGAAAGAAAGGTAGTGAATTAGGCTTGTAATCTGGTGCCAGTACGGAATGAGAGCCAATCCCTGCAAATCTGATCACCTAAAGTCTAGGTTACGCAGCGTTATCTTATTACTGAATAAGAATTCCCTTATTCTAGGTTAAATCTTGTGACCAATCAGGAATTAACACTGAAAAACTAGGCTGATTGAATAAAAACAAAAAAATCTTTCAAACCGCAGTATTTAGAGATGCAGTGTGTAGTACTTCAGTTACACACGGCAACAGAGAAGGCGATGTTTAACAACTAGAGCAGTTTCAAACAAACTGAAGTAATAGCGAGCAATATCGAATTTAGCACAACAGCTGTGAGCTATTATTTATAGCAGCCTATGTTCTACATGCTCTCTTTATGAGCTCTTTGCCCTCTTTTCTGATGCAGCTGAGACGATGCTGTATATCAGCAGCGCTCGGCTGCACGGCGAGGTATAGTGTGTGTTTCCGTGACTGTCTTTACTGTTGCAGATGGTGCCCAGAGTGTCGTAGTCATCCACACTCTCGCAGATGACCCTCCACTGTGAGAACACAGAGTTGGGGCTGATGGAGCTCATATCAAATGTGCTCCTGGCTCCCAGCAGGTCATCTGTGCAGATGTCGCATTCGCTGCCTCCAGTGGCGAAGTTCCAGTAGGGCAGGGCAAAGGTGGGGTTGCCCAGCATGTCCTGTGAAGATCGAACAGGGGAAGGAGGCAGGTGTTCAGGGAAGGACTGTCTGTAAACGAACTGCTTTCTTGAATTGTTTATTAGAAAAATATGCAGGTTGGTCCTTTTTCTTTTTGTCCTTTATGCTCCCTTTTTTTTGTCCCCTTCCTATATATTCCTGCTTTTGTTTTGCTTTTTTTATTTCCTCCATGCATTAACCCATTCTCCTTCAGGCTAGCTTTTCACTCAGTGTCAGATCTTTTTTTTTTTCCATCACCACTCCTCCTATCCTAACCTCCTCATCCATTTCTTTATCAGCCCAGAAGCTTGCTGTCTCTCCTCTTTTCCACTACCACCCCTCTTTCTCCCTGCCTTCTCTCTGCTCACCTGCATGTCTCTCTCCAGTTGCAGCAGATGAAAACGATGCCAGGTGACAAAACCTGGGCCCTCGTGGGAGAAGTCTACACCTCCAAAGCTGGTCTGGCCTGGCCCCAGGTATGTCTTACTGACAGAGTAGTAGTGACTCCAAACAAAGTAATTATAAATGGTGATGTTCTCAAACTGTGGGGTGTTGCCATCAGGCCCAAACAACTCCTGGTACCTAAAGATAAAGGATGAATGTCACGTTGTATTTTTTCCTCCACATTGCCCTGCCTGAATCCTCCAAACTCACCCTGATTGATTTGAAGTAAGAGAATGTGTGGCCTTAGATGAACTATGCATATGTTAAATGCTCTGCTGTTGCATAAAGCTTTGTAATCTTAGTAGCTCTACAAAGTGTTTTTCACAATTTTTGTTTTCACTGATCCATTCACACACTGCTTCAGAACTTGGGGATGGTACTGGTGAATAACTCACTAATGGATATATAGATATTAATACATATTTTATTCTTGAGCATGACCATTAATAACAAGGAGAATTTTAATTGTTTTAATTGTCTGATCCAGAGGTTAAGAGATTTTCTTTGAGCTGCAGTCAAGAATGGCTTCAAAAATTAACCGATTGCAGTCCTCAGCTGATTTAGAAGGAGGTTATTCACAGATTCAGAAGACTGTAATTCCTTTTACTCATGCCAAAAGTGATAATTTGCTCAACTTTCTACAGCTTTTAAAGAAAGCTGCCATGAGAAATTCTCTGATTTTAAAAATAATTTCAAAAACACAGCATGTGGCTCAGCCACAGATACTGCACATATATTTCTTTCAACTGCCAGACTCAGCTGAGTCTGAGCGTGCAGGTCCTTGGGCAAAACATGCTGTGTTTTACAGAGAATCACTGTTGACCAGAGAATCACAAGGTAAAAATCAACCCTTTAAAATCATCTAATTGTATTCAGCTTGATTATCATGTTATTTTTCCAATATACCGTCTTGTACAGATGACGAGGTCAGGGTGGACAGTCCTCTTAGCTTGATCCAGAGCATTTACAAACGCCTGCTTCTCAGCTGTGCTCATCTGCATGATGTTTCTCCTTACTGGGGAGAAGTTAATGGGGTGGAGGAAGACAGGGAGCAAAGAAGAGAGAGAATGAAGTGTTGTTAAAGTGTGGGGGAAACGAAGGAAGAGTAGAAAAAAGAAAGTGCTATTAAAAATTAACACTTTTTTCCTGCTCCTAGCAATAAATGCTGCCTTCATTCCCCAGGCTGATGTAGACCTGTGAAATCTTGAAGGACACGGTAGAAGATAGAAATTTTAAGTCGTCGTGAATTTTTAGGTCGTAAAAAAGCATCTGCTCTCTTACCCACAGTGATCCTCTGATCACAGTTTGGTCCAGTTAGCCCGTGTCTGCATCGCCCACAGTTGTAGCCAGTGAAATTCCCATTACACCGGCAAGTGCGATTGAAGAATCTCAGCGGCCACCTCTCTCTGTCATCGCGCCCGGCATAAGGGTACTGAGGTCCATGGCGCCGACTGTCAGCCTCAATGGTCACACACTGGCCTCTTCCTGTGCTGGAGCCACACTCGTCTCCTGCTACCCCTGTAGGGGATGGGCAGCACTGGCCGCTCTGCAGCCCCTCAGGAGTGACACACTCCCTCGGGAACTGGGCCAAGGTGAGCGTGGCACACAAGGTCCCCACCAAACCCACACTCCACAAGCTGATAAAGTAGAGAATGATGTGAAGTAAGGAGTTTTTTAGGGCCATGCAGTAATTAGAGTAGTTGAGTAGTAGTTAGAACAAAGTGTGTGGAAATCTTTTACATGTTGAGAATTGCTGTTATACAGCCCTCCTTCTTTTTTAAAGGACTTGTCTTGTTCACGGTTGTGAAGGACCAGTGACCGTCCCAGAACACATTTGGCAAGATGAAGATTAAAAAAAAAAACATCCCCACATACACGCCACATCCACTGAAAATAAGCTCCAGAACAACTTACTCAGTATGTGTTCTCTTGTTAAAGCCAATTGTCTTAACATTATTCCAAAACTTCAGTTCTTACACATCCCTGCAGGCAGCACAAGTCATTATTTATAATTCACAAAGCCATTAGCTTTCAACTCTTACAAGTTCAGAAATGCTTTCAACAATAGACAGCAGGCAATGATTTGCTTGAACCTTTTTTCTTTTTTCTTCCTTTTTTTGCAGTTAGATTTGCTTGCCTTTTGTGCCTTTTGAAGTTTGTTGATTAGAAATGAATGAAGGAGTGGCTAATAATTTGCAGGAGCAATTATCTAACAACAAAACAGCACCTAAGAAATGCTACCAATATAAAAGGGGGAATAGCTCCACATGTTTGAGCATATTAAAAATATTTGAATGCACGACTTAACGAGTCGGTGCATCACCTGCTGGGTTCTGTGGAAATCTGCTCTGTAACATCATATGAGACAAAACTTCACTTCATCTGCAAAGATGTAGCGCATTAGTCCAATATACACTTTTAATTTGTAAAGGCGCTAAAGCAGTCAGTCATACCGCCGAGTTGTATGACTTTTTGGATTCTACAGTTCATTTGGTGAAAAAGGAATCAGTATCATTTGTTCCCCTACCTCTGACTGTACATGCTGCTCCTCTGTTTGCAGAACTGAAGTCCACCCCAAGAATCAGCCCGTTGCACTTCTCTGTCTTAAATAGCTATTGAGCACATGAGCAGGCCTTTGTGGAGCTTGTGCAAGGAGAAACACACACACACACACACACACACACACACACACACACACACACACACACACACACACACACACACACCATACACATGTGTACACTTGAGTTTTTTCAAAAACTCATTCATGAACCTTGTGATCATGGACCAAATGACGCCAGACTGTGGAAGTGCTGAAGTCTTACAAGAGAAAATTTCTGGGGTTTTAGCCAAGTTCAACATTTATGTAAATCATGAACGTAAGTAGAAGTTAGTTCCATAATTTTGTTTTTGTTTGTTTTCATTTTGTTTCTGTAGACTCCAAAAGACGATTTTTAAATTAAGCAATCAAGACGTGATTGAAGTACAGACTGTCAGCTTTAATTCCAGCAGTTTTACAGTATTTTTACACTAGCACTTTAGGAGATGCAGCCAATTTTATGCACAGTCCCTCGTTTTCAAAGGCTTAAAAATAATTGGACTATTGACTGACAAGCGGTTTCATGGTGACACGAGGCCTGGTCCCTTGTTATTTCATGATAAATGAAGCAAACATAATATCTGCAGTTGATTCAAAGTCCTAAGTTTGTATTTTTGTCACTTTTCTCTGTAGACAGGGAGGTACTTATTAGGCTGAAAAAAATCTAAATAAATCTAACAGAGAGACAGCAAAAACTTTAGGAGTGGCCAAATCAACAATCTGGTGCATTCTAAAAAGGATTTCTGCATTTGCCAACACAGCTAACCCAAGAGGCCTGAAAGACCATGCCTAAAGTGGATGATGACAGAATTATTTCAACTGTTAAGAAAAACAACTTTAAAAAATCGAACCAAGATGAGAACACTCTCAAAATATTAGTGATATCATTGTTAACGTCTACAAACATGAAACACAGAGGGTTTACAACAAGGTGCAAACCGCCGGTTACACTCAAGAACATGAAGGTCAGATGAGTGTTTTTTAGAAATCCTCTAAAAGAGCCTGCACAGTTCTGAGAAAAAAAGGTCAGATGATAAACTTGCAGAAGAATGACGGGAAGAGAAAAATATGATAGGGGCAGGGTTGTGGTGTGTGGTTGCCAGTGGAACCCGGCACTGGAGTCAGTGATTACTGATGATGTGACTACAGATAGAAATAGCAAAACTGGATTGGACAGAGCTTCACAATGCAAATGAATAAATAAGGTGTGTAGAGACAAAAATACAATAATTGAGCCTTTGTCAGACAATTTATGGATCTAGTTGCTTCTTTCGACACTTAATTTTGTTCTACTCAAAGCAAAACTTATGATACACAAGTCAAGACTTATGCAAAAATAAAAATCAAATCCATTTTTAAAAAATTGTTTTACATTTTAAAGACTTTTCAGATGAGGCACTTCATGTTGCAGCCAGCATTCTCAGACTTCAGACTTGCTGATAAAATGGGATGGTTGCTCGTGGCAGTTCAGCAGCTTTGTACAGCATGAGCGATGTGGCCACTTTGAAAACCGTTGCTCAACAATTCCAGTGCAGCCTAAAGTGTTTATAGACATCAAACCACTAGACAGCAGTAGATACATAAAAGGTTTATCACATTTGCACACTTGCACATGTACACAGTATTTTCAAACACACGTTTCTCTGTTCACTCAGTCACACAGTCATATATGCCAAAATCCAAAATTGTTAGGCTTTTTTTTTTTCTTCAAATTTACACATGCAAAAACACAAATAAAGTCATATGCACTATGTGTAAGATGATTATACAGTAGTTAATACAGTTGGGACTGTGAGACAGTCACTACTGGGTTTGGTTAGGGTGTGAAATTTTTAGGTAATTCACTGGCTGTGTGCTCACTGAGCTTAATTTAGATGTAGCATGAATGAGGAAACAGTTGGACCCCCTAGAGAAAGGAAGTCCTGAGGTCTTGTGAGGAATTTGGTCCTGGTCCAATATTGGCCCACTCATCTGTAGAGCTGGGCGGGAGGTCTGACATAGCTATTGCATGCTCATCTCCTTGCTGGTCATTTATTTTGGCCAGGGTTGAAGCCATATTAGCTGGGTCAACTGCAGCCATCCTGGTGGAAAGGACAAAAGAGCAGTTGGCAGTGATTAGACCAGTTGAAACAGGAAAAAAGGAGAAAATATACAGCCGTCTGATAACAGGAACAACTCACATTGTTGTACAATGGAATAATATTAGGTTAGTGCTAGCAGGAAAATGGGATAAATTTCACACAAATGAGAAAATCTATTTTGCTTCACGCAAAAACAAAGACAGGCACCTTTCAAGCGATGAAATTGAAACACACTTTCAAATGGCTTGTTCGTAATGGTTGTCAAACTGCTGTTAAGTATGCCGCTCTAAGCGAATGCTAATATTCTCACTGGAAGGTCTGTTTATTTAATGATTTCCACACCAGATGGAGAAGCTTACGAACTGTGTTGAAATGAGATACCTGGGAGCTAATGACACACCTAGATACAAACAGATCACTTGACATTATTGAATAACTGCAGGGGATACCGTCCTGGCTGAAATTTTTAATATGTCCTAGTAGACTACCCCTCAAGGGCAACAATGCGGCTGTCCTAAGAGCACTTCCATTATGTTGCCTGGGTGCTGAATATTTGCACGTTACCCAGAATGCCTAATGAGTCTAATGTTCACACAGCTGCTTTGGGTTTTGTGTTGGGCTCGGGTGAGGTTTACGTTGGTTATTGTCAAATGGATATTAAGACATTTCTGTCCTCTTGTCTCTGACTTTCAAGGTGATGTGCATCATGCATTTAAGTGTGGTAAGCAAACATTCAATATGGGTGGGAAGACTTAATAAGAGAGTGGGGCCTGTTAGGCCGAAACAGCTAGGCTAAAGGTGATGGAGGTGGGAGCTGGATTTGGGTTACAGTTTAAAGCTCACTGAAAAATAATCTTAGAGCACTGTGGAGTTTTTTGGGTTTTTTTTGTCAAGCTGTTTGCTTGAAGTTCCAAGGATAATAAAGTAAGATCTTTTTTTCTGCAGCTATGAGTTCAGCTAAGCACCCACTGAATTGTGCATCAAAGACAGATGCCGTCCTTCCAAGTGAAACCTCATGGACGCCAAGTTCAATGCAACACCAAAGAGTTTGTAAATCCCAGCATCTTTTGTTCAGTTACAGTTGTTTACAGCCACCTTGACTCTTGAAATACTTTTTTGGGGGAAACATTTATTGCTAAAGAAGAGTTTAAAAAACAAAAAAGTATTTAAAAAGTGAATTTTGTTTTCTATTAACAGGAATTTCGGTTCTTCTGATGACAACTGGATTGTCACTGCTGTTGCAAAGACTCTTAACAAGGACACATTTCAAAATTACTGTGTCGACTGTTTAATAATTCAGTGTTGCTTTGTTATTGTCTGTGCAAGGCAGGCATCACATTTCTACTTGTGTCTTATACACATTCACTCGCTGAAGCAACACACAAACAGTCATCTGTGATGTTATACACAGACTCTCAATCTCTAAATCTCTGATTTTTTAGTATTTTTTGTTTACAGTTGATTGTCACCACATGCATATTTTTCACATGGTCTCTCACTGCAAGCACACAACTGTAGCTTAATTACTGATCCAAGCCCGCCAGTCTGATTAGCAAAAGCAGTGGTATTAGCCAGTAATGCTCTTGGTTCACGGGACTCACATTCTCATGTGACATTTTGAGCAGAATCCCGGGGCTATTACACTATAAAAGCGCCAAGAGGGAATCAGCTGAGAAGCACACAACTGGTGGCTCCTATGAGCCACAAGTTTGCAGGTCAGTACATGATATTTAGGCAGGTCACAATGGAAAAGTCTGACTACTAGTGTAAGTGGCAAAGAGACTGAAAAACTGTCAGAGTAAGTGTAGCTGAGGAAAGAAAGACTTACTCTTTGAGCTCAGTGAAATCTTGTATCTTGTAATCTGTGATGAAGCCTAGCGAAGGCTGCCAATAAAATTTAAGCTTTGTTGCATTAGATTATTTTTAAAGTTAAGATTCCATTTTCAACATCTGTGAAGGTTGTTTGCACCTTCTGCTTGCTTGTCAGTCCTAAAATAATTTAAGAGATGTCACTTTGTATAAATGCACAGCTCAGAAATTTAAGGGATCACTTAATGCATGCCATGCCCATGGAGTCTGGTCAGTAGCCGACTGGAGATCATTTTGTAGGGCTCTCGCAGTGCTCCTGTCATGCAAAAGAGCAGATATCAGTCATGCTACTGGGTCGAAGCCCTGCAAAGCTGTTCTTGTGTAATGGTCAGTATCTCTTTCTCAGTTCTGAGACTGTACAGGGAGACACAGTAAACCTTCTTATGGTGGAAAGCATGGATGTGTCCTGAATTGACTGCAGGTACTGTCTCATGTTACTAGCAGTAACAAGGACACTAACAAATAGAAAAACTAGGAAAAAGGGAGGAGGGAGGGATAAGAAAACCATTCTGTTTTTAAGGAGTCTTGTTATTGCCTCTGCAGTACGCCTGTTGTCATTTTCATTTGCACCAAAGCGGGTGAATTGGATTCACAATGGTTTATGATTTCTAACAAGACAGATTGATGTCCCTGAAGTTTAACTGGCTCTGTGTTATACTGTGAAAATGAAGCATTACCTTAATTTTCTTTTGAGCAGTGTAAGAAAAAATAAAAAGGTTGGGAAGAGAGAGAAAAAGGCCAGGCTTAAAGAAGAATGTGAACACTGTATATTAAATGTTTTGAATGTGACTTTGCAGTCAGCAGATCTCAAGTCAAATAAACACCTGTGGAAGATTGTGTGTTAGGTTGTGTTAGATTGCAAAATGACACAATTCTGGCAGCATTTTATGACTCTTAATGTTGTCCCTTTCCTTTATTTTTGCAGATCCTCTCATGTGTGCTGTACGCATCTATAACACTGCAAGAAACACTGGTGAGAACATACTGTTGAGGGTCACCATTGCCCACAGGCAGTGTATCATCACTGTAGTCATCTCCTGTAGTTGCCTCTGGTTCAACACACTCTTCCTCACATGCACGCTGTCGGGGCAGGCTGCTGCACGCACACAAACACATAAACAATATCCCTTTATCACTATTATTGCTCTTCTTGCTTACTCTTGACCTTTTACAAATTAACTGCACGTTGCAATGAGTCATGTAGAGAAATAAAAAAGTAGCCAAGTATATAACTGAAGCAAGACCATTCTCTTTTGTGAACAGAGGAGGAAATTCTGACCCAACACTGGATACAGCGGCCTGATTTCATCATGTATCAGTGTTGAAATGTTAACCTGAGCTCAGGCAACATCTAAAGCAATCATGTGCCAGTTCTGCTCCGAGTCCCATCTGTGATTGTAGCACTTTTGTTGTTACAGGTAGCAATCAAATGGTTTGTTTCGGATATCAGAGAAGAAGAAGTGGAAGGTGGCTGACACTAGTGCAAATGCAACAAATATTAGTTGCATTCATGTTCACAAAAGTAATTAAAAAAGGGGGGGAGTCTGCTTTACAAATACAGAGTCAGACAGATATTCATGCAATGGTATTGTACAAATTTGTGTTGTAAAAGAAATGTGCTTTAAAATGAGGCTGTTTGATGTGTAGTCTAACCTAATCAAAGCATAATAATGGAAGGCAGGCTTTAAAGGAATACTGCTGGCTAGAGGTTAACAAGCAAAGCATTTTTGCTAACAAGCAAAGATTAGAGCTGTAATTTTAGGAACTCAGGGGCTATAAAAGAACTGTTTTGAATCAATGTTCCTGTAGATCAAGTGCACAGAAGCTGGTGCAACTTACTTGTTTTTGTGACGACGTTTGACAATATAGATAATGATGACAGCAGTCTGCAAAACCAGGAAAACTGCAGCAGTAGCAGCTCCGATTTTCCATGGTTCCAAGCCTAATTCAGTTGATTCTAAACAGATACAATAAGGCAGAGAGAGATAAATTGCAGGGCAGAGCAGGTGGAATCATTAGATTTAATAAAAAGTTTGACATACTTGTGGCTGATGGGCAGCCACAAGTATGTCAAAGTGTCCAGCAAATGTACAAACAGGAAGCTCTTATATGAATATGTGCAGTCTAATTACACATGATGGTTTTTCATAGAAGAAAAGACCTTCAGTTTTTTGCTACCGCTACGTCATTTTAAACAATCTGCCAGTAAAATTGTGCCAGCCCAAACTGGCATGTGTCTAATGGCACTGGCTCCTACAAAAAATATGAAGCAAATACAAGAGGCAGAAAACAGCATGTTGTAGCCTGTGTGACAGGATGGTCCAAACTTTCTGGTCTTCCCCCACCAGTTAGGGTATAGTTAGCCTGCACAATTGCTCAGTGAAATGGAAAAACATCAAGCTGGCCATCTGCATATTTTGCTGGCAGAATCATGATAATGATCTGTTTTCTTCTTCTTTATTCTGCCCAAGTTTTTAATGTGGGAAAAAAAAATATCTCCTGTTGAATATTTCTCAAACTATTTATAGCCTAGGATGTGTTTCTAAAAGTGTTTGAGAACTACAGCAAATCTAATATATGACTTTTGGAGGGAAAGGTTACAGCTGCTATTGCGAGACTGCTGTAAAAACACACACACAGACAAAAAGGTGCAACAAAGCCTAGAGAGGTCAGTCCCAGGGCAAACGCAAAGACCACATTGCAATCACCAATCAATCTACCATGCATGTCTTTGGGCTATGTAAAATACATAGTTATCTATACTGTAAGTTTAGCTTTTACCTGGATCTTTAACTAGCTCATTGGTCTCCCCCAGTGCCTCTCCTTCAGTCCTGGGGTGTTCGGCTAGATCATCATTCATAAAATTATCCAGTGTAGGATGGGCATCAGCTGGGTCATACGAGAAAAGGTCATTGGTCGGGGTGATGATCTCATTGCTGTTAAATTTCTCATCATCTAGGTTTCTTTCTTCAGTCTCCACATCAATGAGGAATAAATCCACAGTGGAAGCCTGGTTCTCAGGGCTCTGCAATATGGTGGTTTCAGCACCATCATCAGGTTCTGGGCCAGAGATCCCCACCACATCTAGAAGTGAGGTTTGTGACACACACATGAAAATGAAGAGTAGAGGCCTAGACTAAGGTTTTGTCAAGTGGAGCAGTGGAATGTAGAATAAAGTACAGATGTGCCTTAGCTAAAAGACCCTGGTGGGTCATGTACTCAGAGTAGAAATGTCAGATTTTTCTGAGCAAACAGAACAGGACTAGCCAGTGTTAAATATTCTTATTTACATTATAGGGTTTTTCAGACATAGTAACCAGCCTTTTTTGTTGCATTAAAAGCTGTTATAGTCCTAATTTAAGGTCTTTAAGTATGCTATGATGCACACAATGCAATGCTCAACCAAATCTGCTGAGTCTTATGCAAATGCAGTTTTAAAGACCATTGCAGTTTTAAGTTTTTGTGACCCAAATTATGAGCTGGTTCTAGATATTCTACATTTCAGATATTTAACAGAGACAGATGAACTAAGATTAAAGTTAATATGACAGATAAAACTTACTCTGTCTAAAAGATGAAAGATTATAGACTGAAACCTTATTTCTTAGTGTAGGTTACACTTCAGTTCCTGTGCATTTTCTACATTTTTGCAACTCCACCTCACCTTGATCCTTTTTTGTACTGTCAATTGAAGTCTCCGAAGCAAGCTGCTCCTCTTCTGCTTCTTTTTGGCCGTCTCTTTTATTCACCAGCACCACTGATTTCCCCTTGATCACACTCTCTCCATCTCTGTCATCTACTTTTGCTTCCCCCACAGTTGTACCTCCTAATTCTACCTCTACTGAAGCTCCTTCCTCCACTAAATGACCTTGTTCTTGTTTTTCTTCTGGTCCATCTGGCTCTTTAGCTATGTTTACATCTTCCTCCTCAAGTATTGGCTCTCTGACTGCAGTTTGTGTGGCTTCTCTCTGATAATTGTCCAAAAGCAGCGCTATTGTCTCACCTGCTGTTTTGTCTAGCCGAGTTTCTTCCTTATCTCCTATCTGTTCCACATCAGCCTCTCCAAGATTGAGTTCAGGCTCTCTGTGTACTGCCACCTCCTCAACATCCAGAGTTTCCTTTGTCTCCTGTATTTCTGTTAGTGTTGCGCCTTTTTCTTCTGACAGCACAGCCTGATCTTTGTTGTCCTCCTGAATTTTCTCCATTACAGCTGAATCCTCTCCTGTCTCGTCTAAAGTGGCTCCAACTCCCTCTACAACTTCATCACTGAATTCAGTTCCTAGAGTCTCATCAGTAACCCTCACAGTGTCTGCTTCTCTGACTCCAGTTTCTACACCTGCTGCGGTTTTCTCCACAGATCCAGCCACCGTTTCATGCTTTTCCATGACAACTCGTCTATCAGATACATCTTCAGATGCATCCACCCTTGCTTCATCCTGCTTCTCTTCAACACCAGCATCTTCTTTACTGATGCCCATATTTTCATCCTCCACTTTCTGCTCCAGCACTTCTGCCTCAAAGTCAGCTTCTTCCTCAGCTGCTTTCTGGACTGTGCCCGGATCCACTTTTGCATCACTCCCTCCATCCGCTCGTCCCAGTGCGACCTCCACCACCTTCTCCAGCAGCTGTTTCAGCACTTCCTCTGTCCTACGACCCTCCACCTGCTCTGAGGCTTCCTGCACAGCTTGCTGCACCTCCTTCAGGCTAGGAGGGGACAGTACTGCTGGTGCCACCCCTGCAGAGGTTAGCTCTGGTTCCTGTGGTGAGGTCCGTCCATAGTGGGTGCCCTCAGTGGAGGACTGGATAGAGGTCATCACACCTAAGGACACAGTCAACAAACGGGAATATAGTACGGTTAATGACATTTAATTTTTTATTGATAGTGATGAATATTGATAATTTAACATACCTAAGGACTAGTTATGACATCTTTGTATATAATATGCATGACATTTTCACATGTAATGAACATATAAAGTATATGTGGTAGCATTATCTCAGACTGCCAGTGGATTAAATCTAAACACATCTATTTATGCTTATTCCTTCACTTTGTCATACTATTATTTATTCATTTTGTAGATTATAGTTAAATAAACTAGTGGTTTGGAATCAGTAAGCAGTTGTGACTCGTTCATCAGAACACCACTGTATACATAATCACACCTATGTATTACCTCCCTACCTTGTATTATTAAAACCACTAGGAATCCTTTCAAAGCGCAGTACTCCATGTGTACTCCAAATGTGTACTCCAAAGCAATCACAGTAATTTCCAGGAAGATCCTTTTAATGTCTTTTGTTTCTAGAAATCTTGCTCAAAATGCCAAGTGTGAGTGTGTACACCACCACAAGACATACATTGAGACTCCGGATGGTTGGACAGCAAATACCCAATGGAGTGTGATCCCAGCAGGTGACGAAGAAATGAGGGAGGGTGGGAAACAAACATTGCCATGTTAAATATTGTCACCTCAAGGTTGCTCTGTACCACCAGGTGTCCCTATGGTGTCGTTAGATGAAGTAGCACTGCAGCGCTAAATGGTTTTGAGACTCTTACAAGGGTTGTGGTGAAGCATGGACGGCATGTCACACACACAGTGAACTCTGGAGGAGCAATTATAAGGAGAGTGTGAGTGATGCAACCATTTAGGCCTGAAACAGTGCTAGAGAAAGCAGAGCTGAGTTGTAGCCCAAAAGACTACAAACAAAATTTCACAATATTTTAAAATATTTAATGAGTTAGTTTACAGAGTGAAAAGAATCCCTTGTTGTTACCAGGTTTTTTATTATATAAAGCATTTGTTTCTACTAAGATACCCACTTCTCTGTTATCAGTCCAATGTGCACAGCTAGGATGTCGAACAGCACAGTGATGCCTTATGGTTTCCTATTGTTGCATCTAGGGTGTTTCTATTCAGTCTCTTGATTGCATGATTAGTGTGGAAATCCAAGGAAATTGGAAGCAGGTGTTTCATTAATTGGGTTGTTTCTGTGAATGCACATAGTGTATGGCTAGAGGCAATGAAAAATCCCTAGGTGTGTTTTTTTGCTGCCGTTTATTTATATTCATGTCTAGGTTAGCATCACAGAGGCACTCCAAGAGCACCAAACACCCACTTGGATAGTTTTGTTTTTTATATGGATACAGTCATTGAAGTAAGCATGCATATCCATATTGTAAAAGTACAACAGCCAAATAAAGTAACCAAACATTGTTCTGTTACTACACCTAGTTTATCACATGCTACCTCCATATATTTAGGGCTGTTTAGGTTGTCCACCTCTATGTTACAGACAGCAATATCTCAGGACTTTTTGGATGGTTGGATGCATGTAAAGCTTGACTGTGGTGATAAACAGCCATTTGTATCTTTCTATTCATGCATGCATCCTAATGACTTTGCTTGCCTCTGATGTTCTCTATTGGCATTAGGAGATTCAGATTTATGTCTTTGACTAAAGAGACAAATAATTTACAGTGACCAACTAATTTATCGGATGACCATCAAATTTTGCTAATACTTGAATTTGTTCAAGCATTAAATGCTTGCAAACTTTGCTTTGCAAACTATAAATGCAAAATGGTCAAACTTTCTGATTGTAGCACGCTGATGTCAGTGTCATAGCTCAAAAAACAGCACACAGCACTATGTCTGTGAAGTTTGTTAGTTTAAAACTGAGATCAATCATTAGTAAATAGGAATCTTAGCTGAAGAAATAAGACCAATGTACTGCCTAAGAAGACAGAAACATGACCAAAAAAACCCCAGCAAATCCAAGTCAATGAGATTTTGATGAAGAAACCTTCTGCTGCTCTCTTGACCCTGTGACAAGGGTCACCACAGCAGTTTTACACCAGATCCCCTTGCTTACACAACCCGAAAGGGGATTTGCATCTCTGGCTGGAATTGAACCAGCAACGTTTGCTTTCCAGGCAAATGTGTAAACACCACACTATGGAGCATATTCAGTGTGGTTTGGATTATATGACATCGTATGCACTTTCCATCTTTACACTTTAAAATAAGCTGAGTAATTTCATTAGCACAATTTATCGTCATGCTAGATTTTTGCTATCATCTCAACTTTGGTAGCATGACTAGAGCCATTCACTAAACATAAATACCTCTATTCATTCACCCCCACGTCAGTGTGTACTGGAAAGTAACATTTTAATTTACCCCACCCCCGACGCAACCACACACACCACCACCACACCCCCATTCCTCGACCTCTGTAAGAAAAAGTAGTGCCTTTGATAGCTCATACCATAGCTGCATTGTGATCTGCCTAATAATAGTAAGACTTCTCGGAAGCTTTAATGTATCTTGCTTTTCAATGAATCATCTGATCCTGACCAAAGGCTACACTGATTCTTTCACCACAGGACCAGCATGGCAAAATGATAAATTCCCATCATCAAACCAGCAAGATTCCTTCATCTACCAGTTTATTATCTTTCAGACTCATCAGTCTATTGGTCTGTTCCGAGTTATAAAACCAAAAATGGATGGTTTTTTTGGTTTTTTTAAAAACATCAATTTTATTATAAGAATATGTCAGTGTAATTCTCTGTAGTTCTTTGTGTTGCTTTTGAAGCCACATGTAGTGCTGCGCAGTGCTCCCTGCTTCATTTTGATTTTCTTGACAATTCACTGCCAAATCTGCACTTCTTCATATTAAAGACACTCTGTGTCAAAACAAACCAGAGATGGAAACTGAGACTTGGTTGCTTCAGAGGAGCAACAAGACATAACTCAATTGTTTTGTTCTCTGCTTTCTTTGTTTCATGCTTTTAAAGTCTCTTCAACTTTTACTTTCTGATCTCGCTCGCTCTCATTCGTGACTCCAGGAGATTTGGTCTGAAAGGTTAATACAGTCACATGAGCTTCACATTGTGCTTTGTGCTACCAGGCAGTAGCACCTCATACTTAGCTTGTGACTGACTCTGGGAGAGGGGGATTATTACCAAGATGCATACTGTATGCATCCTAACACATATGTCTTATAAGTTTGACGATAGCTTAAAATAAGACAAATAAATGCAGACAAGACACAGTTGAAAGCAATCACCTAAAATGAAACCAAACAATGTAGAAAATGATAACAAGCAAAAGCTAACTCACACATGAAACAAGAGGAACACAAACTTGTCTTACTAAACCACAGGAAAAACAATGCAAAACATGGGACCATGACAAGGCAAAAAATGAAATTAGATCTTTATTAATGTAAATGGTCAGTGACCCATCGTTGACACTGTCCCTATTTATGCAACGGATTTCCCCGAAGGTGAATAAAATAGACCTTATTCTATTATTTTATCTTATTCCTGTCATCTTACCAAAGGGAAACTCTAGAAAGTGCACGGCCTCTGAAGCTGCTCTGTGTTTAGGGCTGAGGGCAGCAGCACCTTGTGTGGTACTGTGAGTGCATAAGAGCTGCTGTCTGTATTTTGCATGTCAGCGTTGGAATTTCAGAGGCGGTCTCTATGAAGAAAGGGCAGTGGAGGTGAGGAACCAACATTAACCTCTACCTACACAAACATGACCTATTTGTTAGCAGCAGAAATACTAGAAGACAATCACTTTAAGCACATAGCACGCAGTTTTATGTGGTTCTATATTGTTGATTTGAACAGAAAAGACTTACAGATTTCAATCATTCACGGATATATTTTAATTTTGCAACAAAAAAGTTAACAAAAATACTCAAGAAGCTTTTTCTTTAAGAAAACAGTGTTTTAGACTTGAGTCATTGACACTTCTATAAAAGACCGATCAGAACATAAGGTCATTATTGTCAGGTCTACATTTTCAGATAGATGTAGCTCCACTCTAGGCTATATCATTTTTATGCAAGAAAACAACAGCAGCACTGTAGACTCCCTAATGAGTGTCATGCACATAGAAGGAAAATAATGAATTTACTAGTTTTGAGACATTTGCCACATGTAGGCGATCCATGATCAATTTTTTTTTAATTTGTGTCTTTCTTTTTTATGTCTGCTAGTGGTGTGTGTGTTTTACACATATTTTATATCATCATGGGAAAGGATTTGTCCTCCCTTATTTCCTGGAGTGATGCACTTAGTTACTCTTCTTCAAAATATGTGGTCAGGGTCAAAGAAAATATTTTTTAAAAATGGAATGCACTTGCCCTTAAGCAGGTAGAATAACTGAAAACAATGAAGTGAAATTAAGACAAAAAAAGAGCCCATGATTTTTCACAGTACTTCATTTATTACACCATTAAGCTACACAGTCTAAGCATATAGTTGACTCCTGCATCATCTGTCCCAGTCCATGAAGGACAAACTAAACAACAAAGAAATGGATAACATGTGAAATGACTAGTATCAAATAAATCTGAATTATTATATTATTAGAATATTTACAGTTGCTTTTACATGACATAAACGGTTCAAGTAAGTAACGTTAAAGTTGATCTTAAGTAGTAAAAAACACCAGTTATACAAAAGACAACAACATATTGAACTTAAAAAGACTCAAGATGTTTGGGGAATGTAAGTTTTGATTTGCTTTCTTGTGTGAATATATTTTCCACGTTACATCAGGGAATTCCCTGAAGCGGAGTGCCAGCAGGACCACACCGAGACTAAGATGCTCATTCAGAGCAGGGCATCATGCTTGAATCATAGGTTAGTGTATCATAGGTTAGTCATAGTTAATCTTCCATATGATTTTTCACTCAGTCTGGAAGTACTTATCATACCGAGTACAGATCTGGAGATAAACAAAGATTTTGTAGTCTAAATAGAACAATGTTCTTGACTGACATTGCAGGGAATTGTTTGAATTTCTAAGTCATTCGCGACACAGGGAGGCGTTCCATTTCATCAAATCTTTTCCTCTTCTATCTTTTCTCTGCCTTTTCTCCATTCTCTCTCTCTCTGTCTCTTCCCTCTGTTTCGCTGTCTGTAGTTTCAGGAATTTTTCAAAAGGATGTTCACCAAATATCTAGGACATCTTTTTGGGTCACCATTAAAATGATCCTCCAAACTTGTAAAGCATGTGGGGAAGTTACCTTTTTTTTTTTCTTTTTGCATATATGGAGATCTGAGCCTTCCTGCCGACACAAACAACAACAACATCAACCAGTACCAACAACAGAAATAATGTATGCTCTCATTATTATTCCTATTTAGAGTTCTAATTTATTCGGCCTTAGTGGGGAACAGCAGTTTCAAAGGAAAAACCACGAAGAGTGGCTTGTTGATAAGGCACGAAAGTTAAGTCAAATTATTCAGCCTTCCCCTCTGTTTTTTCCCCCTCTCGTTTTCTCTCACACATGAAAACACAAGCACACACTCTACATGCACACATCACTCAGCATCCCCACTTCAAGCGGTGACAATTTACAATTAATTAGAGAATCCATATTTTCTTGCTTGTTTATGCTTTTGCAAACACTCTATGATCTGCAGCTCAAAGCAGAGCAGCGAAGACAGAAGCCCCAAACCTTCCCCCGTCAGCTCCATATGCTTGGAACGTGCTTTATCACCCAAAGATTGACAGCCCAATATGAACTGCCAAATAAAACATCCCAGTCACTCCCCCTCATAAATGTACACCCAACAGCAGAGTAGAGCCCCACTAGTGATTAAGTCATCACTCATTTTGCTTTCATTTTCATTTGTTGTCTTATTTCTGAGAGGGGATCTCTGACTGGAGCTCACTCTCGAATGTGGTTTACACTCGTGGTTAAGACATCTCACCCAAAGTGCTCACACATGTATCTTCAGTGCGAGCACTTTGGGTAAGAGAGAACCGCAGGGAGGAAGAGGGAGTACATTTTCAACTGCTTTCAGCCAGTGCGCTCATATGCTCACACCATTGTCTGCCAACATACAACAGAGTTTCTTTCTCTTTCTGTGATGTTAAAAAAAGAAAAACAATACCTCCCTGCACACTTCTGCTTCTCCTTCTAAATGGAACACTTATATAAGGCACCATTGTGGATTACATAAATATCTCAAAGTTATCAATATTTCATCCTCTGTGCGTTTGATGTGTTTGGTAATTGGATATTTATGTTGTGGGCTTCCTCTCTCAAACTCCCCATTGCACTTTGGCATTTGTGCACGTGTGTGTACGTATAGTACATCTCTAGCTGCACTGTATAGGTGTGTGTTTGTTTTCATGCATAATGCATGTGTGTGCCTGCACCAGCAAGCATATATTTGTTGTTGTTGTTGTTGTTGTTGTTGTGTGTGGGCGTGTGCATGTGTGTTATTTCCTCCTTTTGTTTTTGGAGTTTTCTTGGAAAGAAGGTTGACTTAGTGGTGAATTCATTGAAAAGAACAACTGCAAAGTGTGTGTGGGTACAGATGTTTGTGCATCTGTTTCTTTGGCACTCTGAACCCTTTGTAATTTTAGACAGGTAAAGTCAAGGAGGCCACCCGGCAAGACAAAGCAAAGCCTGCGAGAGAGCATGCCTCTCTCTCTATCTGTGTGTGTGTGTGTATTTTTTGTTTTTTTCTACTCACGCTGGGATGGTCAAGTAGAGGAGAGGACTGGGAGGTTTGTCTGTCTCACTGTGATGTCTCCCAGGGGCAGAGAAAGCTGGTTGTTCTTCTTTGATGAAGACAGAGAACAAGGACAGAAGAAAAGAAAGGGGAGGAGAAGAGGAGGAGAAGCACTAGCATGGGACTCCTTAGTGGGAACTTGAGTCTAATTAATGTTTCACAATCTTGACAGCTAATGTGACAAAAGAACTGTCTGTGTTTAGAAAGTATCTGACAAACCATTTAAGGACTGATCTAGGTACAGCATAACACCGAGCGGTGGCTGGCAACCGAATGAAATATCAGAAGGAAAAGGGGGAGGGAGGAGCGCTGTGCGGTGTTATTATGTGTAGATGAAGCATATGCACATGGAGACTAGGCAAGTAACGGCCGACGTATCTAGATGTAATTCCCCTTTGTCACCAAGCGAGGGAGCTGTTGGGTTTGATTTCAGATATCCCAAAGGAATAGCAGGACTAGCCTGCCAAGACAAAAAGGAAAAGAAAAAAAAAAAACAGAGATGGGAGCAGAGAAGGGAGGGAGGGAAAAACAGTGAGACAGAGAGGGAGAGGAAGCAAAAAGGAGACTGACTAGTACCTTCACAGTCCATTACATCACTGTTCTCTATGAGAATACTCCTCTCTAGCTTACGTCAGTGGGAAAGACTCCAATCACACTTCTGGTACAGGAGCAACACCTTCATCATGTCACAAATCCAGTCCTAGACTGCTGAAGCTACAGACCTAACAGTGGAGGAGATGTATGACACACCTTCTATGCTTGTGAGATTTTGTGCTTTGAGATTCAAAATCCATAAAGATGTTAAGGATAGTGTCGCTTAAAGGACTGCATTAAGCAGGGTTGGTAAACATAAGAGCAAATGCAGCTCCTCATAGCTATTCTGGTGTTGACAGCTTTACTGCTCATCAGACTAACAGCACCTCTGCCCCACTGCTGATGTGCCTGCTTACCTGCCTGCCTCCTCAGCAGTTCAGCAAAAACTTGTCTCAAAGTACCAGAGAGAAAGGGAGAGGAAAAAAGAGGCAGCACCAGAGTGCACAAGTGAGAGTTGATATGCAAAGGGGAATGTGATGGCACATATAGGTATTATTATGAGCACAGGTGTGACACATACATGTAAATGTGGTTGGGGGAGTGATACAGCCCCCGTATGTGTGAGCTAATGATTCCAAACACTCTTCCTTTGTGAAAGGAGCTTAGTGCCTGGAGGTCCCAGATAACCTGTTTGTGTGTTTTTTGCTGTGGCTGCGGATATTCCGGTCTTATCATCAATCATTAGACTTTCTCACTGGCTGTTTGAATCAAGTTTACCCTGCTGTGAACACATTTAGTGTAACAGGATCTGTGTGGGTGTGTGTGTGTGTGTGTGTGTGTGTGTGTATGTGGGTTTGAGTGAGTGCGCACATGTGTGAAGGTCCTGCTGTGAACGCAAGTACAGCAGCACTCAGCACTGGACATCACAGCAGGCAGCACCTGAGAGAGATTGAGAAAGTGTGTGGATGCATGTGTGTGAGTGCGTGTGGTTGGAAAGGGCTGCTTTATGAAAAGGTGATGGGTGGGGAAAGAGGATAGGAGAAGGGAATGAGAGTGCATTCACCACTGAGAACCTAACAGAGCTGTGCGGTAATGCTTGAGTTACATATGGTGCATCGTTCCACAGGCACACATGAATACACACACACACCTACAGTCACAGTCCAGGTGCAGTGGCTGGTGTCTGCTTGTGATGAACCATCTACTCCCAGGCAAAAATAGGTCAGACAGCCTCAAGGCCTCTAGAGTAAGGAAAGCTGGCCCTTTCTGCAGCTCTGTCCACGTCATGCACGCTCCCACACACATTACATCAGCATGCACAAAGTGTAAATTATACTCAGCTTACAAGTATACAAAATTAACTTGCTCCCTCATTTGGATGCAAAATCCATAACTGCACTCATGCTGTCCTTGTGTTCTTTCACTGTCTCCATCACTGTCTCTGCAGCTGGATAAGGAATCCTCGTCATCTGCACACACACACACACACACGCACGCCTGTGTATATCAGCGTGCATTTACTATTTGCTTGCCACCTGTCAGGTCTAAATGTAAGTACAAATACAGTAAGTACTGTGACAATTTCATCACAAGGCAATACAATACATATAAGCACAGTCCCTTACCTGTCAAGTACCTGTCACTGCTGCAAACATAATATTATTACTTATTAATATTCCAGTGGGAGAAGGATTTGTTGTGCTTAATTACAGGCTTTTGGCTGAAATTGGCAGTTAAAAAATACAATTAACATAAAAATACTGTGTTATCATTAAACATGTTAAATAATACGTCACACCAGGAGACCTGGTTTGCAATGATTTGCATTAAAGAATGTGGTTATACAAACTAATGACACGAGTAAGTATACAATTTGCATGCAAGTATATGAGTGAAAAGAATCTAGCCATACTTCACATGCAAACTCGCAGTGGGGCAAACACACCCATGCTTTGGAACAACCATTTAAACCTGACAGCCTACAGAATGGCTGAATGAAAATAAAACAATACAAAATGATAAAAATGATTTTCTTATCAGCATGTGTACTGATACAGTAAAAAATCATGAAACCTGGAAGAAAACAACTCTTCTTGGTGTCAGGATTCATATTTGAAAATACCTGTGAACAGACAAATTGCAAGTGTATCAAGTATAATATGTTGGTTGCAATCTTTTGTTTTTTTCCTTATGTATTTTTCCATCCATCCATACATCCATTTTTTAACCACTAACTAGAAAGAGGTAGGGACAGATCGGCCTGGACAGGTCATCAGTCTATCACAAGCCTAACATAGAGAGGCACTCTGGAATTAACAGCATTGACAATTAACAAAATAAGTTTTTCTAAGTTTTGGTAGTGGTTAATTCAGCAGTATGCACTTAAATCAAACATGTTAATGTTAAAATATATTTATTGTTGTTTTTCCATAAACTTTGCAGTTGAAAAAAACAAAAAATCAAAATACAAAAATGAAGCACGTTGTTGTTGTTGTTGTTATTTATTAAAATGCAAAATTACAGTTATTTGCTTGCGTTCTTGAAGAGAAAAATGTATTTTTTTGGTTGAATATTACGCTTGGTTAGTTTCCGACTTCTCTGAGAAGTCCAGTGTGCCGGCTCACTAGTGGTAACCACTGCAACACATTATCATGCTTTCATGTAATTATCTAATCCAAAAATACATTTTTAACTTTAAGTCAATAACTTGTGGTTTTGTGGCAGTTTAAAATGATAATTTTAGAAACTTAACCCCTTAATGTCAAGTGTATCATATTTGATAGAAAAAGTTTTTGTGAGTTTTTGTGACTTGTATATCATCCGTGGGAGTTTTAAACACATTTTTAAGCAATAATAATAATAATAATAATAATAATAATAATAATAATAATAATAATAATAATAAAATTTATTGTTTTTTTAATAATAAATTGCAAAAAAGGCAGATGTATCAAATATGATACAAATTAAAAACATGCAATAATGCAAAAAACATTCCTTTTAAATGCTTGATGGTTCAGGCTTTAAAGGATTAAATTGTGATTTAATCACTACTTATACAGAAAACAATTCAAAAGTATACTGATGTTCACCAAGTTTAGCTTCATTTTAATTTCAAAAAATTCAACAACACTCTGTTTACACAAGAATTTCTGTAACACCCACATTTCGACCTGCTGAAAGAAGTCAGCGACATTAGTCAACAACAGTTATATCATGGTTTTAATGTGGTGTCTACTGGTCCGACACAGGCAAACTAACACAAACACACAGAAAGTGCCAAACCCCCTCTCTTTCTTTCCCTAGTCTCTGTATCTGGAATTGGGATTAGCACTTCTGGGCGAGGTATGGGAATGAGGCTTACCTGCAAGTTGGAGCCTAGTGCTCAGTTCCTCAGCAGAGAAGAAGGAGATTAGCCCAGCACGTAAACATTCTGGGATTACTCACTACCAAGGATTAATGGATGCATGCATGTTTTATGTTATGAAATTTATATACTCTCGAAGCAAGGGCCTTCTCCCTTCATGTTCATGCTGCTCACTTGCACTGAGATTACCCCAGCAGAGAGGTGGGGTACTTAGAGCCTTTCCAGTGTGGAAACTAACGGCAGGAGGATTAGTCAGCAAATCTAAATCGACACATGACAAACCGTTGCGATATCGCTCCTCCGTTCGTTATTTGAGTTGTGCTATTTTGTTTACTCACAGGTTGTGCCCATGTCAGTCAGTTTGTGGCTATTTGTTTGTTAGAATCAATACTGCTATTTTTTATTCTGTTTACTTGTAAGTTCTGCCCAGTCAGTGAGTCGGTGGCTATTTGTTTGTCCAGAATCAATATTTTTGTTACATCCTCACCTGCTAAGCAAAGCAGCTGCCATCACCGGGAAAAGACCTTATGTAACCACTCATGGAGTCCGCCAAAATGAACAGATGAGTTACTGTAGACAAAAACATATTTGTGTTTACGTGTGTGTGTGTGTGTGTGTGTGTGTGTGTGTGTGTGTGTGTGTGTGTGTGTGTGTGTGTGTGTGTGTGTGTGTGCATGTGCTCGCATGCATATCGCCAAGGTTTGCTCTCATTTCTGCAAGAGCCAAATCAGGGAAGGGCAGTATTTCGATGTGCCTCATTTGAAGTACAACTTGGAAATGTAATTGGTCTCCCGACACACACAATTGCATACAAACACACATATGCTTGGTCTTTAACTTGCTCATTCTGTTTTCCATGCCTTTGAACCCATCAGAATGCATTAGCCAGAGAACAAAGACTGTGTACTTTGGGTGATGTTGATTAGTCAATTACACAACAGGGAGCATGATAAGAAAACTCTGGTGGATCTCATGAATATAATGCCTCATTATATCCTCTACCAACTATTTCTCTTCAGAGGGTTTCCCATACTTTTACACAGTACAACCTGTGTTTGGATAGTACTGTAAGTGTCAAGTCATGCTTTATTTAAGCACGTAGTCCAACATCACAATTAACAAACTTGCCCCAGGCGGCTTTGCAATTAACAGTGTAGTAATATGACAGCATGGGCAATAAGACTGACAAAATATAGGTATATTATAAACAGGTATGAAAGGTATAACCCGGACAGCAGCATCTTTCAATGCTCCTTAGTTGCATTATTATTATTATTATTATTATTAATCAAAACAAGGTTTCTCGCAATCAAAATCTCAAAGCATTATAATTGCTTACTGAAATTTCCTCTCGTAGGAGAAGAAGAAAGGAAATAGTTTCCTTTCTGCAACAGCGGCTCAGTCACAGCAACCTAATAAAATTGTACAATAAAATACAATATGAGCTCATCTCTCCTGCAAATCTGTTTTTGGTCCCTGGATACATATCTCTTGACTATCTGTCAAATATTAGGTCAGGCATTTCAGAGGAGCCTTCTTGTTTTTCCTTATTCTCCAGCTTACTGAGGGAGACATGAAGGAGCATCTTCTCCCTGCTTCAGGTTTCAAAGAAGTGTTACAGCTATGCACTGGAAACAAAGCAAATGTTTTCATCTCGACTTTTAAGAGAACCTACTTGCTATTTATATCCCGTCACGAGCAGAGGAAAGATGACAGCTCTCTCGTTTGCTGCTTTCTTTCTCTCTAAAATTCCTCTGATAAAAAAAGTAATCAGTCACTTTCTCTCCTCACAACAGCCCTCGCTGTTGCATAGCGTTGGCACGACGCGTGTGTCAGTGCGCGTGTTGTATCTGCGTTTGTAAATGTGTGTGTGTGTGTGTGTGTGTGTGTTCTACTTGGATGACAACTTCAGCATATCAAAGGCAGATCACACGTGTAACTTTGTGAAATACACAAATGCATGTTTGACATTACATTTCAAATAAAGTGTCATTAGAATAATATTGGCTAACAAAATGAGTGCTTTCTGAGACACTAGGCGTGAGGAGGATTAAAGTAGCAATTCTGCTGTTATGCTAAGAAGGGTGGGGAAACACAGAAGCTCAAAGGAGGAAACAGGGAAGTGAGGACAGAAAAGAGGACAGAAATATATAGTCTGACAGGTGGCTGACTTTTTCTGCAGTGTTCCTCCCTGAAAAAAATAATAGGCCACCATATAAAGAAAGACATTTAAAAAAAAAAAATTGTTCGTATAATCTTGTACATCTTTTGTTGCAATGTTTATTTTCTACATTACAAAAAATTATGTTGGCTACAGGTTTTACCAGTATCTCTGCATCTTTTCAAATACATACCCTGCTGATAAGACGGTATAGCTAAAGATAATGTAGTTTTAGGAAAATGTGTGCTTTCACTGTTTTATTTTGAAGTTGAAGGGTCACAGATACAAACACTTCCATGAGCACAAACCAAGAGTAGCCTGTTGCAAAAGTACCCAGTGCTTCTTAAAATGCGGTAGGTGTCACAGTTCAGCTTTGTACTGTATATCATCCCTTCCACCTACATATGTCCTCACCTCAGTTGTCCTTACCTACCTGGCACAGCCCCCTCACATGGGGAACCTAATTCCCCAATTACCTCCCCTGTTTATATACTGTTCTCTACTTGCCTGCTAATTTTCTAGACTTTCATAGTGCTTCTGTTTATTGCATTTTTCATTAAACCACTTAAGAATCATTCCTCCCTGCTGGGGCTATCCATACTTGGGACCTAGTCCTTGCTTTACTAAATGTCAAGGGGGTGGAGGCACTGGGGTATCTAAACCTATCGTTACTTAATAACATGGTTCCTATAGCTATCATTGTACATGGCTGAATAAGAAGGCTTTGTTGACAGCTCCTTCACTGTACTTAAGACATGTTTTTTATGGCTAAAATTACATTTCAACTAGTTATCAGTATATCAGTATTATGTAAAACATTATGTACAGGTGGCATTCTTGATAAAGATCACATTCTTGATAATATTATTCACACATTAAATTCTTTTAACTTGTTTTTCTACTAATTTATACAATGTTCCTATTAGTTTTGACTGGACCTCTTCTAAGGCAAATGAAAAGAATAATTCAAAATAGAAGGATAATCTCTGCAACAGTTACAACAATTAATAATGATTTTCCGGCCATTGAGTGTAACACATCCTCATATAATGGGATTAATTTAATTACGCTGTTTTCTGGTTGTTGCCTTGCCTCTGGGCTCCCTAACTGTTAAGTTCTCTCGCTCTATCTCCCCTCGAGGAGCTCTGTAGACTTAAAGATCACAGACCCTGAGGAGGATTTTAATGGGTGCAAAATGAGCATTTCTTTAGGCAACAACTCAACTTTCTCCCACTCAGAAACTTTCCTGGAGCATTACCTCCAAACCACCAAGTACTTCTTCGCTGTTGCTTACTCTCTTTGTTTCATGCATAGTCCTCCCACCAATGCCCACATCCTGTCTTTAATAGTAAGTGGAGAAGAGCTGGGAGTTCTTCTCATTTGAACTACCTCAAAGACCATCTGCTGCTTAATTATCTTTAGGGTTTTGTGGTGTTTTATACTTCTTATAGACCCTTCACTGTAGAGGCAGTAATGCAATATAGTGTACATACAGCTTAGAAACTAGCCTGAAATAATATTGTTAGAGAGTATCCTCTTTCAAAACTACAAACATGAAAGAACCCCTCTGGTCATGCAGACACCCCTGTAGTATTAAACATGATTGGCTAAATAATGTCATTGTGGTGTAGCATAGCTTTATAGCATCTGAGTGGAGACATAGACGAACAAGTATACTTAAGCCTCCAGCTAATGTTGGAGATGTTAGAGTTGTTAGATGTAGCGTTAGAGGCAAGGGCCCATTTGCATATACACCTATTAGCCTCGGTACAATAACCTTAATCTAATATTATGCGGGTTCACCTTGTGCAGCCGAAGGTAATTGTAACCCACTGGGGCATATAGATGGAGTCTCTGGGGACACCCGTGGTGTGTGCCACAGAGATGTTCAATCAGGACTGAGATCTACAAGTCTGGAGGCCATTTTCCTGAGATGTTTTTATAGCATGGCTCTCCAATAAATATACAATAACCTTAAAATGTTTTCTCACATAAAAAAAAACTGTAAAAACAAAATCAGAAAATATGGCATAATTTCATAACTATGTGATTTTTATTTAATAGGTAAATCAGAATCAGATAAATGTTTCGGCAAGATGGCGGCGCGCACGGGTGCAGCGGCTCTTAGCTCTCCAGTTTGGTGCTCGTTTTTACTTTTACTGTGTATATTTTTAAATGTTTGCAACGCCGCCATCTCTTACAGTCGCCAGAACCTAATTGACCTAGGTTTCAAATCTGTTTCTGGCGAATATCAGCGAACACACAACATCCTGGAGGAGATAGCGAGACCGCCAGGGTCACCGTGGATGGTCTGCCCGCCCAGCAAGCGTAGGAGGCGACGGAGGGAGAGAAAGCAGAAGAGGGGATGCCGGTCGGGCTCAGATGCTAGGCTACGCAAACAACCACACCGGCCAGCACTTCCGAGCCTTTTCGTATCGAACGCCAGATCCATCACTCACAAATTGGACGAATTGGAGCTACAGATAGCCACCACGAGCTTTGCACGCAACTGCAGCATCATTCTTATTACGGAGTCGTGGCTTCACCCGCTGATTCCCGACGCTGCAGTCGAGTTAGCAGGCCGCACGCTACATCGGCACGACAGAAACAGCAACTCAGGTAAAAGCAGAGGAGGGGGGCTTTGTGTTTACGTGCATAACGAGTGGTGTTGTAACAGCACGATCATTCACACACACTGTTCTCCTGATTTGGAGGTTCTGGCAGTCTCGTGCAGACCTTTTTACATCCCGAGGGAGTTTACAGTAGTTATTGTGATAGCTGTTTATATACCGCCGGATGCGAATGTCGGCACGGCTCTCAGCCTCTTGCTCAACACCATAAACAAACAACAGCTTGCCCACCCCGATGGGGTTTTTATTGTCGCCGGTGACTTTAACAAAGCGTGCCTAAAGACTGTGCTTCCTAAATTTGTCCAGTTTGTGGACTTTGCTACGAGAGGTGAACACACTTTGGACCGTGTCTATTCAAACATCAGGCATGCTTTCAGAGCGACACCCCTCCCCCACCTGGCTGGATCTGACCACCTCTGCATGTCCCTCACCCCCACCTACACCCCCCTGCTGAGAAAAACAAAGCCCCAGACAAAGACAATAAAAACCTGGCCTGAAGGAGCCCTCTCTCAACTGCAGGACTGCTTCTCATCTACTGTATGGGATTTATTCTCCAGCCACAACCTCCAGGAGTACACGGACACTGTACTCTCGTACATCAGGAACTGTGTTGATAATGTCACCGTCAACAAAAGGGTCAGGGTGTTTGCAAATCAAAAACCCTGGATGAATAGCGAAGTGCAATCCCTCCTAAAAAGCCGCAACACTGCCTTCAAGTCAGGGGACAGGGCTGCGTATAGGGCGGCCAGGGCAGACCTGAGTAGAGGCATCAGGAAAGCTAAGGCTGCCTATAGGAGGATTGAAGATCACTTTGCTGACAACGACCCCAGAAAAATGTGGCAGGGGATCAATCACATTACCAACTACAGAAGCAATAACCAGGCGACATCCAGGATTGATGCCTCGCTGGCTGAGGATCTAAATCGTTTCTTCGCCTGCTTTGAGACGACCAGACCCTCAGCTGTCACACCACTTCCACCCGCCCCCAGCACCGGCACACTAACACTTAGGGAGCATCAAGTGAGGTGTGTTCTAAGGTCAGTGAATCCCAGGAAGGCGGCAGGTCCTGATGGAATACATGGAAAGGTTCTCAGAGCATGTGCTGACGAACTGACCGGAGTCTTCACTAAAATCTTCAACCTTTCCTTGTCATTAAACACCGTCCCGCCCTGCCTCAAAACCTCCACCATCATCCCCATCGCCAAGAAGACAGCTGTGGTCAGCCCAAATGATTACAGGCCTGTTGCACTTACGCCTGTAATGATGAAGTGCTTTGAGAGACTGGTCTGTCAGCACATCAGGGCCAGTCTGCCTCCCACTTTGGACCCCCACCAATTTGCCTACAGGACTAATCGATCCACCGAGGACGCTATCACCATAGCGCTCCACACTGCGCTGAGTCACCTGGAGCACAGAGGAAGCTATGTGAGAATGCTCTTTCTGGACTTCAGCTCAGCATTTAATCATATCATCCCGGAGATCCTGGTCCAGAAACTGTCTCACCTGGGACTCTCCACCCCCATCTGCCTCTGGATCAAGGACTTCCTGACAAACAGACCACAGTCTGTCAGACTCGGCCCCCACCTGTCCAGCACCATCACACTCAGCACCGGGTCTCCACAAGGATGTGTTCTGAGTCCCCTCCTGTTTACGCTCTACACATCCGACTGCTCCCCTACCCATCTCTCAAACACCATCATAAAGTTTGCGGACGACACCACTGTGGTTGGACTCATCTCAAGGGGGGATGAGTCGGACTACAGAGATGAGGTCAACAGACTGACTGAGTGGTGTTCAGTTAACAACCTCCAACTGAACACCACAAAAACTAAAGAACTCATCTTGGACTTCAGGAAGGGCAGAGCAGACCCGGCCCCACTTTACATTCACGGGAACCGTGTGGAGAGGGTACACTCCATGAGGTTTCTGGGCGTGCAGATCTCTGATGATCTCTCCTGGACTGCAAATACCACTGCGGTGGTAAAAAAGGCCCAGCAGCGTCTCACTTCCTGAGGTTGTTCCTC